>NW_019213059.1:0-74279 GCF_002532875.2 Varroa jacobsoni | reverse complement strand
TGGTGGATTTAGGTCAGCGCGGCGTGCATGCATGCATGCTTGCTTCCTGGCTGGGTTCCTACATTGTTTCGGCGTCTATTCTCTTCTGTGCTTTTTACTCAGTTAATCGGATAAGAAGGAAGAACAGGACAAGGCCATACACCCCCGCATCCCAGCTTATCCACTCGCAAATAGAACTCGCCAAGAGTATCGGCGAGTTGCCCAGCTGGGCGGGGATAGATCTGGGACAGGGTCGAAAACCTTGAAACGAAAACTGGCAACACCAACAGCAACCTCAGTTCAAACGTTTGTCCGATCGCGGCGCCTGGCCTCAAAGGCCTCCTCCCTTGCCGAGTGTCTTTTTTTTAACTGTTATGAACAGCCAGTCACATTCTAGACAAAAATATATGCCTACAAAGATGTCGTGATCATATCTATTTCCACCTGCCCTTCATGTAGTCTCAGAAAATGATACTAAATATATCCTCTTTTCCATCGTTATGTACATGTATTAGGCTCACATAAGGTAGCTCACAGCTGATTATTGTCTAGCCGTTATTTGCCGTAAAGTGTTGAACGGGATACGAAACTCATTGAGAGAACCTGTGTGGGTTTTTAGAAATGAATATCAAGCGAAAAGAGCTCACGAGCTACCGACGTATTAAAATTAAGACTAAATGATCCAAAAATGCGTCAGGCATGAGGATACTTCGTAAACTGTTAGAGCTATGCATAGTGTCTCGCATCGTATTGGCTTGTCGTTGTAGATTCGTTCATTCTCTCTCTCTCTCTCTCTCTCTCTCTCATTATTATTATTATTCTTATCTTCTTAATTAATTCTATATTCTGTTCCGTCAAAATTACGGAATATTTCTTCATTAAATCTACGGATAGTTGAAATGTTCACCAATGAATAGTTTAAATATAAATAATATGCATATTTTGAGCTTCTATTGAATTTATATACAATACATTATTGACAAACGGTCCTCTTATTTTTGGTAGCCATTTTATATCTTCAGAAAAACAGACACATGTTTATATAAACATTTACAGTCGTACTAAACATCAAGGAAATGTCTCTTCTCTCAATTTGCTTCTCTAGACCCCATTTCACGATGACCTACTTCTTAAATCGCTTGATATTGATGTTAACTCGGCCTGTTTGGTTGTTGCCTATAATACTACAATGAGCGTAAAGTTGTAATAGTTCAATCAGGCCAACCACCTGTCGCTGATGCTTCTCTCGCGTCGATCCCGCTCGTTCGTAGTGTAGAACCTGGAGAATTCGATCGTCTGGGCCCTTTCTACCCGTTCTTTCCTCTACCTTTCTTTTGTGATAGCTTTCCCGCTGGCTGTATATACAAACGCACACGGACGCCCAGACATCCTTCGAAACATATACACGCAAACAGTACATCAGGTAAAGATAACGCATCAAGATCAACAGCACTAAAAACTCGTTCCCCACCTGTCGTCGAGCATCAGACAGCCATTGATGGCAGAATCTACGAGGCTCTTCCCTGATCCATCCATTCGTCCATCGAGCGGAGCAGTCTACGAAGCGCCAGGATATTCACAGAGCAACTATTTGGATAGCGCTGCTGGCTTTGTTACCAGGTCTGTTTCAACCCTTTTTCAACTTCTTCTAGCCTATTCACTTGATCACCAGCACTACATCGATGCAGGACCGTAACGGAGCTAAAATAACTTCTGCCGACATCACCATGCGCGCCTGTTCTTCTAGGGCGCGGCTGCCTCGGTCTCCTTGCTGTCGTATAGTGTGTTAAATGGTACACATACACACACACACACACACACACACACACACAAAGGCGCATAAGTCGACAAGGCTGTACACACACGAACACGGCTCTATGACACGCATACTCGAACGGCTAAACAGATATCTCTTTCGCGTTTGGAGAAATACCTTCGTACGTTATCTTCCTTTCTTTTTCGCCTCCTCTATCTTAAAGTAACTTCGTCAATTCGACACTCAACAACCGACGAGGCCACAGAATTTAGGCATTCGCTAACAGGCCACTCCCGGTCGGCGCCAACCCTTAAGCAGCCAGCAATCAACCCTATCAGGTTGAATCAGCACCATTACGAGCAGATAAATAGCGGAGAGTGTATCGTCTCGAAAGAGCCGATACGAGAAGCGACAAGCGACGAACGTCCTTGGCCTAAACTCGATCCTTTACTTCCCCATTCCAGCACATACGGCACATATGGGGCTCGGCTTCCTTTACACGAGCACAACGAGAAGCAGCAGCGGCAATAGCAGCAATCATCCCAAACTCTTCTTAACCCGCTCTTGGTTGCGGCCTCTCTCAGCCTCGGAGCTGGGGTTGTACCCGTTCAGCCCGGGTGAGAAGCTCGAATTGGGTAGGCTATGAAGGAGCTGACATCAGTCTACGAACAGTAGAGCAGTAGACATTGCTAGACAGAGATACATGCATGAGTGGGTCCATGTTCTGTCGATATAGGGTGTTTAAGGAGCAGCAAGGATAAAACTCCGATAGAGAGTCACAGCACCAGCGTTGCGATTGCATCCGGCGAAAATAGTATCGCGATATATCAGCCTGATAGCAGATCGGCTGCAAAAAGCATCGGAATGCGGAAAGATGTAAAGTGTGCGGGATATCTTACCTCCCACCGAAAGCACGCCTACGCCCCCCTCAAGGCGCGGCGACTTTTCGAGCGCTGCTGCAGGCTGCTGGTGCGCTGCGCTGTTGAGCGTATGGCACACGGTTATAAGATCGTAAAAGATACAGAAATATTGTAACGAAAGGGAAGGAAGAGAAAATTGCGGAATAGTTTTGGTGAAAGATGGAAACAGGTGCGCCGCTCGTTGCGTTGGTGCCAGCAATCGTACCGGTTTGAGCTAGTCGGCAGCATATTTCTATGGAGAATAGAACCTATGAAAATCTACTGTACCATATGCTAAGGTCAGGGTATACCTGCGCCGGTATTTTCAGCTACAGCCATTCCAATGCAGACTTGAAATATCATAGCAGCAGGATAATAACGGAACTTGAATGCACCACAACTAGTGACTCCATAAAATATATGCCTAAGTATCAGGTTAGGCGTCAAGTTAACCGTCCCCAGGATAATCCGTCACAAAATAAACAGGCTTACGTAAAATGTGCCACTATTTATTCACAGCCGTAGCTCCATGCATTGGCGTCGACTGAAGCATATAGTAAGGCAGGTAGTTTATCTAGAACTTCGTAACGAAACGGTAAATTCTGAACGTTTTTAGTAGATGTCCGTCCTTCAACATTAGGCTCTAACTATTTAGAACAAAAGCACACATTTGCGGCCGTCACGTCCCCATAAAGCAACGTACGTTCGTAACGGTATCTAGCCACACAACAGGAAGCATTCGTATCGACGTACGTCTCCGTAGATGTGATCGAGTAGGATTAAACTAATTGAAAGTACGTTTATTCGGTAAATTTCTAGAACTCACCTTATGCAATCGTTCGTCTGTCTCCTAATGTAAGCGAAGTAACCAGTTCTTAGTTCCAACTAGCAAATGTGTACAGATTCCCAGCATGTTTTGTCTAGCTATGACAATGTATATCTTGCATCTGGGTCGACGATTGAGATCACTTCCTAAGTTTTCTCATCCCTACCCCGACAAAACGCCTGGTATGCCGCCCTTCGACGCTATATTTTCACGCTCTCCAGTAGTCGGCGGTGTTATGCTAATCTAGGGTATATTAGTATATCATCTGTGTGAGTTGTGTGTGTGAGTGTGTGGGTGTGTGTGTATAGCCATTCGGCCATGCTGAGAGCTGTTTTAGCCCCGCTCGACCATACGGGATTCATATGGGATAGGATCATCGCGACAGGATCCATAGCATCATCATCATTATCAGGATCACTATCGACAGCAGCAACATCCATTGCTGTCGATTGTTTTCCAAACCGCTGGCCGTGATCACGTAACCGTTACGCAGTGTTGCGCCACGGCGGTCTTTCTTTTTCAATGATCTCTTCACCAAAGGTCAAAGCGGCTCTCGGCTCACCACGCACGCACACACACACACACAGAAAGGTTATGTGCTGTTTTTACCTTGTTTCTATACTACACAGCCCCTATAGCAGTGCTTAATCCACTCTGATGGTGTGAGTAAGCCATCGCGCGTACACTATGCGTTGGCTCGCGTTATCTTCTATTGGCCTTTTTTCGCCTTTTCGTCTGTTGTTATCCTGTCTAGCTAACTGTGACGCTGCTTTCATTGTTTTCTACCGTGCGCGACGGCTCTATCCGCTATTACTAACATCGTACGCAACTAGCCGATACGGTTAGCACAACATTTAGCTCTCCTGCTGGTACTCTCGCTCTACGCACCTCAGAAGTGACCGTCTACCCCCGATGCAAGGACACTGACAGGTACGCACGGTGAGAAAACAGGCGTGCCTGGGCTGCCAGCGGAGATATTCGCAGCAAAAACTCGTCACTGCTGCCACTGGCGTCGTGCCGTCAAGTGAGTCAGGGACACTCGAGTTGCAGTATTACGCACGCAAGCTGGCTTAGCAGTCAGTTTAAACGTAAAATATAATAGAAAAGAAAGGTAAACGCACCCCTCCCTCTCAACGTGCTGCTGCTAATTATGCTGATGACCCTATCTTCGTAATCACTCCACCGCCCCTATCATTAATACGTAACAACACACATTCAATACGTTCAGCTTTTTTTGTCCACGGCGCGTTCTCAAATACCGACGCCGCTTCTGTGTCACGCCGCTTCGAGGTAACCGCGCCGCGCTGAATCGTATAGGGATATTTATGCATGTATAGTAGGTAACAATCGCTAACCCTTACACTTTTCTTTTGCGTTTTACGGGTCGTTAAGGTTACTACCTTAGCTTTTAGGTTACCTTTGAAAGTACTTGGCAGGTACGGAGCTATCGTTTTTTGTCCATCGTGCAATTGTTCTTATCGACACGAATGCAGTAGAAAACAGTTCTGCTAAGTCGGCAAGAACAGCAGCAAGAAGCACAATAGTTAAATAACCGTTAATTGTTTGCCTTATTAATCATCTTTAGCGTGTCGCTAGTCCACGCAATATGTGGTCATCGGGCTCCACTAAGAAACAGCGTTTTTGATTCTCTTAAGGGAGTCCGACGAGAAGGCGAAGCGTTTCCTTCCGTGCCTTGGGCTCTGTTGTTGCACGCCCTTCCAAATACCATCTTTTGGTGTTTGTACGATCTGTACTACATGGTTTAATACGTCGCTCCCGTTCACTAATGGTGAATTCCGTAATCGTTCCTGCATTCTTCCAGACAAAGGCTGTGAATGGAAAGGACCCACTAGGACGGATAATGCGTGGACTGATATGAGTTTTAGCTCTCTTTTTGCGTCAGCCTTCTCTCTCGAATCTTATCCGTCTCTCATTTCACTTGTCCAGCTGCTCGTTCAGAACTTTCGTTGCGCTGTTCTCGGTCCGGACTCGGCCTATGCGGACCGTGGCGCTTTCAGCCGCATCCTAACTATCTCGTCTTCAATCTGGGTTTTTCTGCTGCCGCCGCCGCCGCCGCCGCCGAGTTGCGTTGACGGCCGCGACGACGACACCAGTGGCGGTGGTAGCGACGGTGGCCGCAGCAGGCCTTCGTCGTAGGCCCCTCCTCGGCCGGTGATGCCCTTTCCTTCGGCCTTCCCTCGCCGCCAGCCGGCTCGTCTTGGCCTGCGTTAGCCGCGCCGACCGTGCACAGCAACGTTCGTGCCCGAGTGGCGGCGGAACCCTTTGGGGCCTGGCCGGGGCGGGGCCTACATATCTCTGCCGTTCGTTCATGCGGAAGCACCACTACCAACACCACCACGGCCAGCGACCGAAAGAGGACCGGCAAACAAGGCCACACGCCTCCACGGAGGAGGTCCCTTTCGACTTGGGATAGCACAAGTTAGGCGACCGTAGCGAACAGTGCTGACAAACACCACGGACATCAAAAAGACGCTGGTCACAAGCGCTCACTATGTCGGCTTCGCACACCGTCTAGACGCCACCATTGCCACGGCAGCAAGTGAATTGGCTACCCGGTCACTTTGACGGGTAAAAGGCGTCTTATTCAAACAGCAAGGGTTGTATAGGTGATAGTTGTCTATTTGGCGCCCTCTGCCGAACAGAATACCTGATAGTCGATCACACAGCTATCACAGGGCCCTAGCGTAGTACCGTATAGAGCCCTCATTATGCTGCAGGCAACAGTGACCAGCGAGTTCGTTGCCATCCTCGTTGCCCTGTTCAACAGAGTTAACGATAACGCTTCTGAACAAATGAACGTAGTGTGTGCTTTTGCTGCTTTTTTCATAGCTTCTTTAGACATGCTCCTAATCTTATTAGATGTGGGCCCATGTTATATAGCAGCCCTTTTACAATAGATTCCAATTTGTCCCTTTCCAAATAGCCATTAAATCGGCGAACTTCGACTCGTAGCAGATAGACAGAGCAGCGTAGATCGGCTCTTGGTAAATTGGCGTATCGATTCGGGTTCTCCCTCTCCCGGCTGCTTGTGCTACCCACTCTGAGTTCCTTCTTGTGATCTGCCATATCTGATCGAATACAGACTTCCACCCTCTGCGAGGGGCAAGCCAGTTGATGGTCCAGCAGCAGCCATCATAGAGACTTTCGAACCCGCGCCTTTCAGAACGGATCCAGGAGCAAGAGTTTCCAAATATTGATTTTGCCTTGCTTAGCTTTGCTTTTAATTGATTTGTCACTTTCCTGTTCTTCCTTGCCGTAGTTGTTACATAATTGACTGGTTGACTGACTACCTAAGTGATGAAGATTCGTTTATAAATAAATGGAGCCACCATAACGTGGTTTGTTTCCTGCATTGTACGCACGTTCAGACAAACAAACGCGTGCCAAAAGAAGCATACATACTAAAATATAGATGCTTCCGTATATAAGTTAAGCTTTGTAACAGGTCTTTCTGGCAGCTGGTTAGCGGACATTGTACTTTTGGGCTTTTCATCGGAAGAAGCTTCTATATTTTTCGTCGTGCAACTGTCTATTGGGGGGCAAATCGTTAAATCAAAGTACTGGGGGTATCAATACCGTTCGCTTGTGCTAGCATAAGTCGAAAGCTGTTGTATCTATTGCCAATCCCAACGTTCGCTACGTTGGCTCGTGCGCTATTCTAAGCGTTGTCCGTCGTAAATTTTTTGCAAGGACAAGTTCTTCTGCATCGCGGATATGATCGAAAGCCGCTAAGCATCGTTGGTCAGATGCTAGAGCAAGCTGTTTCCCATGGTTTGCAACCTTTACCCATACTCCACCATACAGAAGCGGATTAATTCACGGTAAAAGCAGTATTCGTTATTCCGAGCGGTGTTTCTGTTATCTTCAGTTTTATTATACATAGCTGATTCGCTCATCATGCTTTAGTTACTGATACTGATGCTATTTTTGCGGCTACTAAGTTTCCTGCGTTGCTGCCTCGAGTCCCGGTTGTCCCGTTTCTCGCTTCGTTCGCCGCTACCCGTAGCGAAAGAGTGTCGCGGGGAAGTATTCTGTATATCTACCCAGGAAAACTGCTGTTGGTGTTGCAAATAGTATGACCACAGTAGCAGTCAATGCTTGTTAGCGTCCTATGGCAGGCTCGGCCGAAACCGTGAGAGGACCCAGGTCGCTGTCGGACTAAACCATCACGGACCAATGGATCCAGCTAACGGAGTGCGACAAACGAGAACCGGCGAATGCTTAACGTATCAGAGGGCCAAAGTAGGGTAACAGTGTTCTTCGTTCGTCTCTATTTTTGTTTGTGTGCGCTTGTTAGTGCGTCGCTATGTCTGTAATAGCTACTGCAGAGGTAATGTGGCCCTTTTGGCCCTTGCTGATTGACAGTAGCGACGGCAGATAGCAACAGTGCGATAGCGTTTGATTGTAGACGACTTGAGTTAGAACGTAAGTCGAACGCGGCCGAGTCCAGGTGGTTGGTTTGCGCCTTAGTCGTTGTTGTGGCCGCCCGGGTACCGATTTTGTTGCTGTATCTTCTTCACTTACTTCTACTGCCGGCGACATCTTGCGGCTGACGTTATTGTCGTTGTCGTGCTGGCGACTACTAATGTGGTTGTTGCGGCCTTAAGATAGGCAAATAACAACCCGCAACGTAGGCTTGACTCCTGAAGAAAGAGCACGGCCCTTAGAGGAAGTGGCCGAGAACATACGCCGCTTACATCTACAACAACAACGGTTTTAATGATAATAATGATGCTTGCGTCGACCACGAAGACAAGGAGAGTAACGGAAAAAACGTATGGAAAAGTCTGATGCACAAGGTCTGCACCAATTTTCGTTACACCTTATCGTTGTAAAAACATGGCGGCGGTAGGCGAGGTTCGGCTTACACGTAAATCACGTTACTAATATATTTGTCTGTTCTTACCGCTTTCGTTGTTATTGCTACCAACAACGTAAGCCAGGCTGCTGCGTAATGGGCCCCTAGCTCGTTTAAATAAGAAACGGTTAAAGGGACAGAACGCAAACAAGCGTAACCCTCTATATTTCGAATTTTACGGCCGCTAGCCATTCCATTGGACAGCTGGCTGCCAACATGAGACGAACTCTGTCTACGCCCGGGTTCGAACCAATAAACAAGTATAACCCAGTTTGGCGAAAGTACCCAAAGGCCAAAGAGCCTAGCGGATAAATTCCGCTTTTAATACTATATTCCATATCACATTGGAGTAGGCAGCAGCTTTGGCCCTGCATCAGAACTATCAATTTACGTAACCCTCTTCCTAAATTTGCGGTCGTCCTTAATTCACCGCGGAATTTGGCGCATCGCGCAAAAGCTTCGTGTATCATCATATTGTATTATATCGCTGTTAAAACGCCATTGATAGAGAGTTCGGCCTCGTTTGAGGCGCACGTCGTTGGTGGTGTTACGGCATGCGGAATTTGGGTCGCCGCCAGCTATCCATTTTCGGACGGTTTTGCTCGTCTCAACGGGCGAAAAGTAAATGGAAGCCCATCAGATTGCTGACCAGATGTGGTCACACGCGAGCACACACAACAGAACCAACTGCATCGACTCAACAAAAATTCGAATGACGGCAACCGCTGGCAGTAACAATAAAGTGACGATGATGAAAATCAGAGAAAAGCCAACGGATCGCTGGTTACGCAGAAGCCACAGCATTGGTCGTTGTACTGCAGCTACCACTACTGCTGGTAGTAATCACAGTAGTGATAGTGGATACAGGGAAAAAATGGGCGACATCCGTTTGCCATGGCCATCGTCATCGCCAGCAGCAACCGCACGAGCGACATCAATGTAGACTAACGGGTATCTGATTAATATGGCGGCGACGTTACGCCGCCCTGGCTGGCAATTATTTCGGCACACCAATAGCTGCCAAGTTTTATATATATTGTTTCTTTTGAGTGGTGTTTTTCTGTGGAAAATAGATTCCATGTTAGTCATCACCGATAGCAACGTTTGAAGTTGTAGAAGTCACTCGTAACTACCGCAGGTGAAAATTATGGTAGGAATTATGTAGGATATTGGCTCGCATTACGCATAATGAGAGAAAGAAGGGCATCCGAGGTGCGTTTACAGTTTGGTGACGGCTTGATACTATAACTACATTGGAAGCTTTCCGATATAAACAATAATTCATGTGCAACTTTTTTTTTCTTCGCTCCGAGTGAAGCTACCGGAGCTGTGTGTGACACATGCTTATGAGTAGAATTTACATTGATGAATGATGACAGACGAACTCTGCGCACGCAGGCAAAAACAACTTAGGATGACCCTTTTTTATCTGACGACTGACTTACTGACTGACACGCAAACAGACAGGGAAAGCTGCTTAGAGATTTTACACATTTCACCGTGTCTAAGAGCAGACACGTAATTGCCGCGAAACTTTGATTGTAGCATTAATCACAATGGCCATGTGTAACAACATTCAACATCAAGGAAAAAAATGCCAAAATTACACGAAGTGGCGGAAAGAAAAAATATTTGTTGCGTTTCTGCTAGATAACAATGATAATAGTAATAGCCCTTAGCTTGTGGTACAATCTCATCCAATCCAAAAAATGTTACCAGCCGACAATCGTTTATATGACCCACATTCTGGTCGCGTTGCCTGGCAACGATGTAGAGACTATAGTAACTATACAAGTAGCGGTCTAGAGCAGGTACACAGACGTCAACGGTGACCGTCATAGTGCGTCACCGGATTTTCTATGCACTGCGTTTTCTATAATGGATAAACGTCAACAAAATAACAGGTTTATCCGATTCCTTCGCACTGGGGCACAGCGTTTGGGCCGAACCGATGCGGCTGCCCCAGTTGCCACGGAACTAACGGAACGAACGCTAACGGTAGCGGAGTCAAATGGTCGGGCCGCAGTTCTTACGTTCTTCTTCTTCGTACGTTACGTTCTTCTATACGTCTTGTTTTTTTCGTTCCGGAAATGAACCTATGCTTTGTTTACACAAAGCAATGGCGGCAGCAGCAATAACAAAAACACGAAGAATGGAGGCTAGAAGTGGGTGACGAAGAAGCGGTCTGCGACTAAGGAAACATAAGATAGAAGGACACAACGAAACACGGTGACACAACGGAAAAGGGGGAAAAAAAGCACGCAAGACGACTGAGCAACGAGTAACATGTCGAAAAATATCACTGCTCTATGGCTGCATCGCATTGCGCCGCATCCTATCGGAAAAAAAAAAAAAAAAGAAGAAAAGCTCGCCAACGAAATGACTTTGCCAATAAAGATGGCGCTAGTGAACAAATCAATCGTTTTGGTGATGTTTCTGCTTCGGTTACGGAATACAACGAAAAAACACGTTGCGGAAATGATTTGATCGTTATTTAGTGTCTGTTGCCTGGCACAGGTGGCTTTCATCAACATTGATCGTTACCGCGACGCTAGGATCAGCTCATTGTACTTCGATTATGACTGTCGTCGCTGTTGCTACCACTGATGTCGCTCTAGTCTACTGCATCTGTGGTTACGGACGCGAGTGCCATTGTTGTAGGCCGGCCAGGTCACATAGTATGTTTGCAGTATAACGGAACTGTTTGTTCAGATAGACACTTTTCTAGCTATACTTGGACGAAGAACTTTAACCAATTGATGGAATGATGATGACGGGTCCTGCTGTTAGCCAGCTATACCAGTTCCAGCAACGGTTGTTGTTGTTGTTGTTGATGCAGCAGTGACGACAGCGACGAATGTCTGGTAAAGTTGTTGTTGTTGTTGTCTTAAACGCAACGAAACGAAATCAACATCATCAGCTGGTAGTGAGCTATAACAAGTCGTTGAACCGTTCGATTCTACTGGCTGTTGTCGATGTTGTGGTTGCAATGGCAACGTCTGCGATTGGACGACAGGAATTTCAGGCCGAGAAATCCGGTTTTTCCCCTATCTGACAGCATCAACAACGACGTCGTATCGACAGTTTTCACCGTCGTCTCGTGAGTCTAGTGGAACAGCTGGATAAACCCCAATAACGATAGCGGGGATACCAGTTTCGTCAATTCCAACCTTTAGACATATGTAATGCTTGTATGTATGTTTAGTGATTATTGCCGTTATCAGTTTCCAATATAATAAAGTGTACGAGTAGCAAATCTCTAGCCGCCTGCATAACGGTAACGTTCGATAATGGCTTTTCGTAACGTGTTTTCTCTCTATATTAAATTAATAATAGATAATATAATATATAGCCAATGCTACTACAAATATTTTTGGCCAAATTATTTCGTCTTATCTATAATCACGATAACGCAACGATGACCATCGTAACCGTCATAAGAGGAGCAGCAAGCAAAAATAATCACGCTGGAAAGATCGCAAGAGAAGCGTTCTCGTGGGCGATGCCGAGTACAATTGCCGTGAACGGGTACTATCCCACCGATCCTCGACGTGTGTTTGTATGTCTATGGATATACAATTAAAATCCAGACCCATCTAATATAATAGATGCAGCCCAAACTGTCTACTTGTGACCGCATCTATGCACAATGGAAAAGCTAACTGGGAAGAAGGTATTGGGTCAACGGGGACACAAAGACGGGCGCTCATTGTTAGCCAACTTGGAGAAGCGAGTTCGACAGACTGGCAGCATCTGACAAAAACGGATGATCTGATAGACACATTGCATTATTCTGGCTGCTCACTTAGTGATTCGTCGACTTGCTAACGCTGGGCCCGTTAAGTTTTCTCCGTTCATCTGACAACCGCTAGATATATAGGGAGCGTAGAATGGATAAATGTCTGCAACGGGCAACTAGATGGCGTTAGCTAACGACGATTTCCTCGACGCAGCGATCATTGCAGTCAAACGAGCGCCAGTCGCTGTAGCCGTTGAACTAAAATGTATTTTTCCCCTTTCCTTGGCTTACCTGTAATAACGCAATGAGAACGGAATAAATCAGTTATTGACCAAAACAGGCAAAATCCAAATGTCTTTTTCCCACTACCCTGTTGTCGCTGCGCGGAACAAACGGCTGTCAGCGTTCTCATCTTCTGTGACATTCCAGCCGGGGCCAACTAATTGGGTTTATACGTGGTGTAAACTTTCAACAGGCGCTAAGGGAGGCAGCTGACACGGAACATACGAATGCCACGGCGGCAGCATCGGCAAGATGTCTAGGCTGGTGTGCTAAAAACACCGAATAAGCTGAAAGAATAGCAAGATTTCGCAAAAACTAGCATAAACATGGTGTATTTTCTATTCTAATCTTCCATTAGTCAGTCTACAATAGGAGCGTGTTCGTCGATGAAAAGATTCCCGTCTGGTATCAATTTCCTAGCGCTTTTAGCACACCTTGTATTCATGCCCTGTTATAGCTTTACATGGATAATGGCCACTGGTGGAAGTACTGGACGCCACTGGTTAAGAGAGGGAAAAACCTATTCTTCAAACTCAATAACGTATGACAAACGAATAGGAACATAGCATTACGCGCACACACAGATATAGACGGACGGACTCACGCACTTCGGTTACGAAAAAGCAGGACGAGCGCCGTCGATGTTGCTAAATGCGTTTTACTTCGCACCGCAAAAAAGAAACTGCCATTCTTATCTAACACGATCATGTCTAAATATATGTTTATCTATAGAAATATCATTGCTTCCTATCCTGCTCGCCCATCCGTCTTTATACATTTATACGTATGGGTGTGTGTTTGTGGTGAGGATGCAGAGAAGACTTCTCATGAAACACTTCGCTCAACGAGCAGCGGAGCTCAAACACCTTGTCATCTGCCGTTGGTTGGCATCTACGTGACCCACAAGACGCAAGCCCTGTCTGCCCCGTTCGGATTAGTTTTAGAAGATGGCTACGCAAGGAAGAAGGAAAATGAGGATACACCGTTATGTCAGCAAGCGAATGGCGAAGCTAAAGACACACGCATACAGACGGTGTTTAACAGACTTGCAAACGTGAACGTTCATCGAAGAATAGCGTTCAATTTAGTTATTATAATAGATGATAATGGTACGCAGAGGATAAACCGGAAAGCAAAATGCCCCAATTTGCGTCTTGCTGTTCACAAACTGCTATCGCGCAGTAGAATTTACATTGCGATAAGTAAGCGTTTACGTAGAACGTACCAGCACTGGCGCCGATGCTATACGTGCATACCTAAAGAGCAGAATTCTGACGGATAAAAATCCACTCATGAGAAAATTTGCGAAAGAAAGATTTATATGCAAGCTGATTGTGATAAGCGTATTTAGAGCATACCGTCATGTCAACTTGCGCAGGCAGGCTGCCTTTCGGCCAGTTATAGTTTTTTACGTTTGGCGGACGACGCTGTTCTTTGGCCTCCGGCGGTCAGCCATGCGTACAAGTCAGCAAAAGAGCCTGCTACTGGCGATCAAGTCTAATCAACGGGCGAGTGAACGACACGATGCATCGAAAAAACGCCAATAAATAATCAACTGGTTAAGCAAATGCTTTTTTTTACTAAACGAAGCGCCTACGCGACGCACTAAACCCGTTGACAGTTTAGGACGAATGGCCAGGCCAAAAACTTCTAGTCGCGCCAAACTCCCTCGTATGTTACGAAGTTCATTTCGCTTAAACGAGCGTTAGGCAAGAGCACAGCTTCATCCGAACCCTTTCGCCCACTGCTTTAATTATCTGTCAACGACGAACGCGTACAGTCACAGGTCGGTAATGCTTAATATTACTCTGTTACTGGTGTCGTTGTCGTCCCATTGCAGGGTCACGTTAGTGGGATTTGTGATTCGCGAGCTAGTTCGAAACATCCTAGCCATTACTCTTTCCGATCGCACCAGACTATGGATAACAGGCACCAAAGGCCGGCCGGCCAGGCACACCGGCAGTAACGCTAACGTTCGTGTTACCTTCATGACAACAACGAGTTAGTCAGTGCCGTAGCTCCCACTAGCTTCAACCATAGCTTCTAGTGCCGTCGCTAGCATTGGGCGTCGCGTTGTGAGCTGTTCGTTAGGTGTGCTGCCATTCGGGCTCGTGCTGCTGCTGTGGCGCCTGTGACGCGGTCTGATGCTGTGCTTATCTTAACTTATTACTATAGCAGTGATAGTAGTAGTAGTATAAGGATGGTAGATGGATGGCGTGGCTGTCAGTCAGTTAGCTCGCGGGCCGGCCGGGCATCCCCGCTACCGGCCTCTACCCATCCAGGTAGAGCTGCTGCGGGTCTGCCGAAGCAAGCTATCTTATCCCGTGAATATCGTCCCGACCACCCCCGCTGCTGCTGCCGCCGAAACACTGGAATCGACAAACTACACCAGACAGACAACGACGATCAGATTAAACAGTCTGTTTCGTTCGCTCGTTCCCTATAGAGCCTAATAGCTATCTTGCTAAGAGTAATACTATACGCGCCTTGCTCCCTGCGACAGCAACGTTAACAGTAATTATAGCGGCCTGCGTGTTTGTCCGAGCCGGCCTGTCGTATGTTTGCTAGGCACCACACGTTGAACGTTGACTTTGTCGGCTTGTTGAACGTCGCACAAGCGGTCAATCGCAAACAGGCAACAACAAAGCAACAATCAATACAAAGGTCGTCTTGATGGGAACGAGCTAGGGAGCTAGTATTGTGATCGCCGGTTTTGTTAAACGCTTAGACGAGTACGACTTTAAGGAAGAGTCCGTCCACATCGCGCGTTCTGTTAGCACGACTATTGTATCGTAATAGAATTACAGGTGGTAATGAGCGTGGACTTGGCACTTTTGAAAGCGACGCTTTCCGATGGAACGAGAAAAAGGAACCACGGAGCTCTCTAATACGATGACACTTTCTCGTTGGTGCAGCATCTGTTGGATCAAAATGGCCACAGATGAATATATCGTATTATGATGGCTTTTGCATACATACGCTCATAAATACCAGCATTGCTAGTCACGATAATTCGTAGATACGAGAACATTCTTTGCTCGTAGATAATCCAGCTAGGTGTTGAGTATATGTAAGTGGTAGAAAAACGTGTCAGCAGGTTTGGTGGGAAGACAGATCATCAGACGATGAAGATTAAGTACGAAACTCTACCGGCTTCGTTATCAAGAAAATCGTAGTGTTTAATAATGCCTTGCTGTGGTTTGTTGAAAAGATAGGGGACAAATATTAAAACTTACTATTGAGAACTGAATCGTGATTCTGCCTTCGGACAAAAAAGTATTAACTGTTGTTGTTAGCTTGGCTGTTATAACTGCTGCTGCCGTATAGAAGTACTTCAGCCGTTGTTACGGATTTTATCTTCTTTCGGTAGCGGTTAGTCAACGGTGTAACGATGAAAACACGTTGCCGTCGAACCATTAGTCTGTTCGGTTCCTTGACTAGGGCATATGAATGATACTGTTACGTCTTTTGCCCATCGCGTTTTTCTACTTGAAAGCTGTTTGAAAGTTTGATAGAATGCTGGTGTTAATTCCTGGCAAATCGAGCATTGCTTGGTTAGGGATTTACACTCTAGAAACCAACGTTTCCACTGAAACCCAGTTATGGTGCTATATGAATGGCCGTAACGCTTAAGCCTGCTGCTTGTGTGCGTTGATGTTGCTACTTATACTATCGGTTTTGGCGTCTCATAATGTGATTCTGAGATTCAACGGATCCGGAAAATCAGTCGTCACGTGGCGTAATTTCAGTGAGCGAATTGAAGTTATCTCCTGACCTCACTCGCAGCTCAGTCCACCACGAAATATGGCCGCTGTCGATGATCGATAATCATAGTCAACGAAAAAAATTGCCCAGTTATCCGGCGAGAAGTGTCCAGCCAAAATGGTGCATGGACCATATCTAACAGCAGTGGTTCGACGGCTCGTTTCTTTGTTAGCTAGTCATGCTCAATCACGTCAAGCAAGCAATAATGCTTCCTTTTTTTTCTTAGCTGATCCATCGTACTTCAAAGGTGGTAACGTAGCTTCGATGTCAAGTGACCCTTATGAACAGCCAGCTCAGCTCGTAGCGAGAAGTTGCATAGGACGCCATCACCCCTATCAACGTCATCAAAATATTGCGTCCTTACCTCCATACATCTACGCATAAAGACAGAATAGATAGGAAAAGGGCCAAAAGCTAACAACAAGTGAATACGCTCCCAGATTGACGCACACGCAAACACCGCAAGATATACAGCCGAGCCGTGACGATGAGAAGGCTATAGACCAAGATGGTCATTATGTCCGAAGGCACAAAGTAGCGGAAACTTTTCAATGTACGATCCGGTAGTGTTGTCTGAGCGACAGTGGCCGTAGTCTAAGCTTGCGTAGCTGCTGCTTGTGATGCTGATGATGGCAGCGGTATCTGCGCTACTGGGTCAGGCCATGACCCAAAGGGTGAGGTCTTATCCTCAGTAATATCACAGCCACAGTGGCGGCCGGCACAGACGGCCGGGACAAGTTGAACGCGGCATAAACATATTCTAGACTTTGGCTCCTCTTGCAAAGCTGATGGATCAGCCCGACGACGGTGATGGCTCTGACCGAACCGGCTGGTCTACCGATCGATCGGCTCAACGCTATCGACCATAACCGCCTCGACGAAACGAACGAAATAAAAAGACTTTGGCGCCAGTAGCGACGCTTGCGCCATTTTTCAGTGCGCCACAGGCGAAGACCCCCCGTCCGTCTCACGAGAAGCGGATCGTTAAAGCAGCGGCTGGACAACAACCGATAGTCGTCGTACGGCGGCGCACGAAAGGAAGTCGGTCCAAGATCTCACGGTTGGCCTGTTGCTATTGCTATTGTTGTTCTTTTTTGTTACTCGAGTTCCACGTCACTCGCAACAAGCATTGTCATCCATCGTTTTTGGGTTATCCCGTAGCGGCCTTTGCGTCGCGTACGTAAGCGAGCTGCTGGATACATGTATTTATAGCTTTGCGTGCTGGTACCATGGATGCATGTGCGCGTGCGCGAGCGAGTGTGTCTGAACCTTTGTCCCGTATACGATCACGTATGAAAGCATGAATGCTGGTGTTTCTCTAATGCTGCTGCGCATGTCTCGGCCATAGCAAAAATCAAAGGAATTGTCGACAGCGAAGTTCAACGAGCCGAACGTTGATTTCCACTCATCCACATTCTTCATTTCGTTTGTGAGCAAATTATCGTCATAGCAGTGACCGATCGAGACATTTAAGACTATGCTGGTTATGTTGCTAGCAGCAGTTCGCCACTCTGGACCATTGCTGAGATGCAAACGTGGCTGCAAAAGCGAAGGCCGACTATAGGTCGGTTAGAAGCTAAGCATATTATTTTTCCCGACGTCAGTTGATACGAACGTGGTCTGCTAGTTAAGAACAGTCGTCCTTTTTGGCAGTCTTCGACCAGACAGATGAGCGTGCCACAAGGTACCGATTGGTAGTTTCATCGGCCATTATCTCATCTGCTGGTTTTGATAATGGTTGTGATCGAGCTGGTATCGTTACTATGTATGCAAGTGGCAGTGCATCGCTAATTGCAAAAGAGGATTCGGTTACCCCCATAGGTGGCTCGTTTGCCGTACAAAGTGGGTTGGTCAGGGTGATTAGCGACGTTATGGTGGTGCTATTAGTCTGCGCAGCAGTAGCACTGACGGGTGACTGCTGCGCGGGCGTTGCAGAAATTCGACGACGACGACGACAGCATTCTCAATCTGAATAGCAAAAAATATTGAAGTGCATCGCTAGAAGCGGAGGGAAACGCTATGAGTCGCTACGTTCAATCGGATGCTCGAGTAACATCAAGAAATAGGTCTGCAGAAAAGGGCGGTACCCGCGCGTCGTTGGTCGTACAGCCCTTTCGTATCCCGAAGAAAACGAAAATTAACTGATACTACTGTCGGTCAACTTAAAAATCGTTGTCGATTCAGACGAGACTACGTCAAGGCTAATCGGATTGGTAAGAACATGCGCTAGTCTTCGTAGCGCACCATAACGGTACGGAAACAGTCCCAAAAGAAGCACCAGGTCATCTAAATCCAGCGACAGATTACTTACCCTTCTGTGGTGCATTCACCCATCAGCCTGTATCATTATACGGCGGAAGGTAATCTAGAGCTTAAGAATCAGGGCATGCGCGCCCTTGACACGAATCGTCTTATGTCTGCTGAGATGGTTCTTCGCGAGTCGAAGTCAACGTTCGCCGCCGGCTCCCGCTACTCTCTGCATTGTAAAAACCGTTTATCTTTCCGCTAACAGGCTTTGCCTGGGCATGTGACAATCTGACTCTTAAAAGACATACTGTAATAATTTCTGAACCCAATAGCAAGAACTTCCATCCCATCTTACAGCAGTTCATCCGGCACAAACACGTTGAGCCCAGATTTTGTAGTGAGCAATGCGGATTGTGTTATCACTAGGCGTTTACTGCTATTAGGGATTGATCATCAATTGATGTGGCGTTTATAGTTCAAAGAGCAAATTTAACCACCATTGTAAGTAGCAATATACGAATCTTGACTGCTTAACTTAAAGCTCGAATTTGTTGTTTCCGCCACAGCTGGTTTCTCACATTCACATAGGATGAATAGTCATCGGCGTCCACATATTGACTCCCATTGCTTACGTTGACGTCCGTAAATGGTCCTATATAGAAGTATATCGGTCATTTGCTGTCACTGCTATCTAACGTATCTCGTTGCCTTAGAAGGTCTGTATTGGCCTGAGATAGATAAGTATTATCGCAATTTTCATTCGTGCGGCAGTGACGCTAATTCATTCCAGAGTGATCGATAATGTAAGTTCACTACCGCTACTTCTGCTGCAGCCACTGATTCAAGTGGACATTATGCGTTCACGTTGATTGCCCTTGCTTCCTCTCTCTCCCTTGCTACCGGCTTCGTCCTATCTCTATCGTATCGATTTCCCGTTCGCGCATGCCGAACAGTACAATTCATACCTATCGTAAGGTTGTTTAGGTCTAAAGTACAAAAAGCCTTTTTACGATGTCCGTTTGACATATTCTTCACTTTCGTACATGCATCGTTAGGCTCGCCGTTGTTGCCTTTGCACTGTAGTAAAGTCGAATACGTTCACTAATCAACTTCGAACCTACCGCGTAAGGCAAATCGTACCCTTCTCAAAAGAGGCATTTGCGTAAGCAGGCAAACCTATTCGATCAAAAAAGCTGCCAGTGGTGGTGAAAGGTAGCGCTGATGCAGGTCGTGGTCGTGACAACGCGTCAAGCTAAGCGGCCCGATGATAGGCCTTAGCTGGCTTTCAGCCTGAGGACCTGATACACGTTGTTCGTCGTCACGTTGAACGCTTGCTGTCCTAGTACTGCCGTGCAGACCCACATTCTCGCTGACCCCCCCCCCAGGGGGAGGGGTAAATCGACTGCAAACTTTAAATTACCTATTGACCTGCCTTGATGAAGCGACCACTATAGGCGGGCGAGGGTTGTGTGAGGCGTGCGTAGCAACGACTTGAATAGTTTTGCTCCAAATGAATGACAACGCTCGCTCTCAGCTCTTGGTATCCGTTGCTGATAATAGGACATTGTCTTGCCAATATTAAGATGCTCAGGCCATTCACCCGCTCAACCGATCTGTGTGCAAGTGGGCCAGGTGGGCATATAACGAGCGAGACCTCTTCCTTTTTTGATACTAGTAATTAGTATTAGTAAAATATGTATTCTATTGTAACGGAACGGAAGTGAAATTAGACTTGTCTCGCATAAAACTATACATGAATATGGGCGCCTGTTAATAGACAACAATAACTAGCTGTTGAATTCGATGCGATGGCCAAACCTAGTCGACGACGATCGTTTTGCTAGTTTAGGGGCCCCCTAGCGGCGGCGGCGGCGGCGGCAGCAGCACAAGATAAGGCCGTCACTGATAAGCCGCCGCTGTTTCTCTTCTTACGTAACGCAACCGCAATAGCTAAGCCGTTGGTTCGTTCAACACTTGGCAAGCTCGAGAGATGGTGCTCTTGGATGAACGCGATGCCAGGAAGAACCATCGAATAGACGAAGGTAGAGTCAACGACCGACGCTGCACAGAAGATGATAACGGCAGGGGCAATACTTACTCGGTCAGCCCTTTTAGCTCGATAGCAAAAAGCGAGAAAGAGGTCTGCGAAAAGTAAAGCAATGGCTATTCGTACAACTCATATTTCTTGCAAATATCTTAGTCATGTTGAAAATTCCTGAAATATTCTTTAGTTCAAAACCCTGTATATATACAGCACTGAGTAATGTATGTATTTCGTTTGCGGTCAGTTTTTCCATGGTCTGTATAAACATCTGTGTGAGAGCGCAAAAGCAGTAGCCTTATTATGTGATTGCCAAAAAGGTCCGCGTTTCTTCCTTCAACGCTCATACCTATTTTGACCAGTATTACGTTGACAGTAATAATCATTACTATTCTGATAATTATCGTAATGTTCAGTCGCTGTTTTTTTCCGTAAGGACCTAGCGTTATGCCCTATTCCTCATCGAGGTCCCAGATGACTCGGTAGTAAGTGATGACATAGGCATTTAACGTCACAGTTCCGTCACGTGTCCGTATCATTAACTTAACGTAAACGTTCATAGCGCGGTGGGTAACGTGTTGACCTGCTTTAAACTCAGAAACACGTGGTGATTTAGGTTTCAGGTTCGGGTGTAGGTAGATGCACTGTTTTTCGTGTTGTTTTCGAGTCAGCCGTCTGAAATAATGCCTAGCGCTGGACGTAAAACACGAAAAACGACCTAAGCGTCGGCTGCTGTGACATCGCGGCACCTGTGTAAGTGATTATGGAGACTTCTACTACACGACAGACATACGCATGGAGCCGCCGGCAGTTTGGGTATTGTTGCAAGCTATCGTGTTCGCGTGGCCACAGCGGTAAACAGCCGAGGCAATGGCAACAGTGACAGAGCGGGTCTATTTTGCATTTTCTGTGCTACGAGAGGAGATGGTGCCAGCGGCCTGTTTCGCGGCCCGAGATTAAGGCCCGCAAAAAGGCCTGCCATACGATGATGGCAACGGCAGCCAGGTATACAGTTGGCTATGGTATAGGTTAGTGGTGTAGACGCTTACTGTGATAGCCAGTCATCTTGCTGGATCAGCTGTTGGGCCTGAGCAGCGTCCTGTTGCGTTTCGGTACCTGCTATAAGGCAAATGCTGCTGTTGCTGCTAGTTAGCAGATGATCCCGTTTGCTCGGTACGTCCACCTACCCACTTTCATTTTGAAGTTTACACGAGTCGTTTACTTGTCCAAAAGCGCTCGTTTGACCGGCCGCGTCTGTATACGTTAGTATAGATCTGTTTGATGCTGCTCTGAGCTTGGTAACTTGGTTTGTTAGTATAAATCCTGGTTACTCGTTGTCTTTTGCTTTGATGTACTGGTTACATATTTTGCTTGGCGTCTTCTTAATTTGTTTAAACAGTCTTCTACTTTTGCTAGCGTGTGCTACGATAATCGACGGAGGCTCGTGGATGGAAACTACAGATACAAAATAAGTTCATTAACTTGATTCAGTTAACTGAGCATTGTCAAAATAGCGGTGATTCGTGTTTGAGTGATATGAATAAACATGATTTTTTTATTATAAATATTCAGTTTTATTTAATTGATCGCTTTGCTATATCTCGTATTGTTCACTGAGTATGATTTGAAATATAGGAACATTTTCTTTCTTGGCCTGGGGGATGGCGAAAGGTCTGTCCATGATTTGTTACTATGTAATAATTGTTGCTTACAGAATGTTTCTGTGTACGTGCGTTATTACATCTTTCATATTTGTTTAGACCTGCACGTAGAACCGCTTAGTACTGTCAGGTAACAGCGTTACACACAGGGATTGATGGACGCAACATGCATTCTTGTGATGAAACACGGGCGCGTAACAAACGTGTTTGTCTATATAGCCCTTAAAGATTGCTCATAGACATTTGTATTGGAATGAGCAAAACATGTTTCAATGCATCGACGTTATGGTACAAATCCTGATGTAGTTATCAGATACGCTGGCGGTATCAGCCTCAGCGGCAGGCGCTTACGGGATTTGGCGAGTAAACAACCAACCTGATTTAATTCACTGTCGATCCAACTGCTTCGTTCCCACTTATCCCACATGTAGAGTTTCAACAACTACTATTCCGTGATATGATGGCTGAGTGGGTGCCCGTGGACAGACATTCGGCATTTATCCCTTTATCAAGCAGTTTTTTTTTGTCGTTGTTACTGTTTCTCCTTCGTTCGGTCCCTGAGCCCTGGTGTCTGATCGCTCGTCGCCTCATCTCATGCTGCACCGCCAGCTAACCGCCCATGTGTCCGCCGACGTCGACAACGTGCAGTCGTCTGGGCGCCAACTAACATGGTCCATTTGTCAGCACTCCGTTACTGCATCGATTCTTGCTAGTCCTCTGCGTTTATCGTTCTTCAAAAGCCGCTTCTTGTTCTTCCTCCTACATAACTATACTTTCACTCTGGCTCTGCTGCTCGTCGCTCTGTCATTCTCTAACAGTCTCTCAGAGTGTGCCTTAATATCTGGCTTACTCATTCGTTAGGACCCTATTTTTCGCCTCCCTTTAGGTTTTAGACTTAGTTAAACTAGCGTTTCGTCCCCGTTGCTGTGCTGTGACGGGGTTTGCTGGATTACGTTGGATTACGCGGAGTTAGTAACGCTTTCTGCCGCAACAGCTCGTCGGCCAAAGCCGCTGCTGCTGTTGACTCTTCTCTGTTACTACAGGACGTATTATACAAATGTGAAGAACGGACGGGTTGGGGCGTCGTCCATCGCTCGCCGTTCAATCCTTCGTCGTCTGTTGGTCCGCTTCGTTGGCCGCTTCGTCGCTCGGTGCCACGTTGGTTACCGGCATTCGATTCTCTAATACCTCTCCAGCAACTACTAGCAGAGCTGCTACGACGACACATTTCTTGACTCGCTTGGCCGCTCGGCTAAAGGTTGATAGGCGTCAGGAACGAGCTGTAGAGTAGGAGAACACGTAACGACTGCTCCACTGCTGTTAACGCAGGAGTTACAGCAGAGCTTCATGAAGTGAACGCCAGTCGTTGGTTAAGCTAACCAAGCAGTGCCACAGCGCGGTAATGGTACCAGCCATAGTGAGTGGCAAACGGCAAAGCTGGCTGACGCGACGGGGCCCCCGAGGATTCAACGGGTAGAGAAACGCGGTCTGTCTGATACCGGCAGAAAGCTGGACTTCTGGCCGCAGCATCAGCAGGAGATGGCGTTGACGGAACTGCTACGAATCGTCCTGTGAGATTGCCAAAATCTCAGCTAACTCTGGCCAGGAAGGCTAGCGGTTTTACGAATCGCTATGAACGGGGTGACTGACGATGGCACCGCACGAAGTGTTGCTGGCGCGACAACAAATTGAGATAACCTACCGAGCAGAAATATAGGTACATCTAAACCAAACACCTGCACGTGGGCCGAACGCTGCAGCACTGTGTTAGGAGTAAAACACTTCATCGGCTTTGTTCGTTCGTCCCTGCTGTTGTGCTATGAATTTCCTGGCTGAATAGCGGCGGAGCTAATGCGCCAGTCGGACGCGTTGGCGTTAGTTGCAGTAGGTGGCTTAAAGGATGGGAAAATGGCGGGTAGGTATACATAGAGATGGGCTGACGTATTCCGGACCAGCGGCAGCAGTAGCAACCACATAATGGTGAATGTTCTGAAGCCGTTTGTTGCTACTGATGACGCTATCATCATTCCGGCTGCAGATCAGCTATTACAAAAACAACACTCTGTAACAAACTATAATAAACTAAGAGCGCTACCACAAGGTTACCATGACCACTTAGAACTGGGCCTTGGTGTATATGGGTAGGCTGTACACAGGATGCAGCTATGCCCTATAGAAGTGGATGGATGGATGCTCGTAACAGGAAATTTGGCTGTCGTTTGATCTGCGCTCGTCATTGCTGTTGTTATATGTTCGACTATATGTTGACTGGGTGACGTAGCGGGTGAAGACCAGCTCGGAATGTACAATGTCATCCTTTCGTCGCGGTCTAGCGAGACGACAGTTAGAAACTGGAGGCCGGCTGCGGATGCCAGTTCTGCAGCACTTCTATTCGAGAAACAGTAAGGCGAGTGGGTAATTTATACCAGTTTATTTTCGTTTTGCGGGGATCATACAAGTAGTCACACCAGACATCGACGCAATCACAGCAACAGATGTATTTTTTACTAACTAATGGCGATACTTGGGAGTTAATGTGGCCATACGCGAAAAACGTCTCTGGGGAGGGGGATGATCGGCTTTGTTGCCGTTGGTGATGATGTTGCGGGTGTGAGCTGACGCTCACAGGCTCTCCTGTGCCTGTCAGCCGTATAGTGCACAGAAATTTCACGTGCTCCATGTTCCCTGTTCTAACCGAAGACGCGCGATGCTACTATAATATAATGCGAGCAATTAAGACAACACATAGACGCAGACACAAGCACGAATTTATAAGGAGCTTGCTTATTATTTTGTGTTATTATCGAGAGCAGATCTATGAACTCGAATTAGCAGCACAACAATTGATGGTCAGCGAGGAAAAAATTCCGTTTTATCGGGCAGCCGATAGCCAACTATGTCAAATAACTACTCTAGCCGTAACCATAAGGGCATCATTGTATCAGTTAGCTAAGTTGACTGTCCCGTTGGTTCCTTCGTCCGTCTGATCATCTAGCCAAGTGATTCAAAGGAAGTTTGTGGAGCCCTGTACGATCGCTGCGAGGTGCAGTGGCGAACGTTGTTATGAAACACGATCAGGACGTTGGTTGCGTATGGGCAGAGTGGTCGGCGGGTCAGTCCGAACGCCGATTGCACTGCACCGTAGCACTTCAAGTTGCCTACGTATTTCAGCTTTAGTAAAATATCTCTGATCATATGACGTTGTTTCTATTCGAAAGTTGACGTTTCGTGCTGAAAGCCCGCCATCAGCCGCCAAGACAGTGTCGCAAATAAAACTGAGCACGTTCACACCACTTTATGTTTGTGCCTTTTGTATTAGCCTTAGGTAGCCAATGGTATATGGCCGTAGCCAACATTTCGATTACATTGCCCGAAGAACCGTAGCAGTAAAAACTATTCAGCAGTGAAAGCGTATGTGGGTCGCTGCTTGCCGCTAATTCGGTCACCAACTTTATATAGGTAAATCAGCGTCATGGCACCGGTGAACTGTTGGCAAGCTACGCCCAGATAACGAGATAATTTCCCAGCCACGATTGTGGCTTAATTTAACAATCAGGAAACATAAAAGAATCAGGCTTCTGCTGTCTAGGGTAGAAAAACAACGTAGTCTATCGTTATACAATCCATTGGTTTCAAGGCGGAAAATCGCGGATACAACGCAATTGGAAACGATCCGAAACAGTAGAAGCGACCAATGTCCTGCCAGGACACTCAGCTCAATACGATAAATGGTCGACAAATTCATAATTACTTTGATGCAGGCACGTTTACGAAGTCGAATGGTAATAATGTGCCATGTTTGTGCTCATCATTGCTTTGTCCTGCGTCTTGTTATGCTGGTGATGCTGAAACGCATCGACAAATGCCGCGATGAATGGGACAACACTTGACGGCCTTTTAATTTATAATTAAATTTAACTAAATGAACTAACTGCTTAAATAACTATGACGCCCAAAGGTCTTTGTACTTGCCTATATATCAATATATAGTAAATTATGATGTATTTTGGCTGATAACTCGATTGTTCCGAAGAGAGAAGACTTGTCCGTCTTGATACGACCAAATCATGTTGATACAGTTAAAGGGTTTCTAGCTTGTCTTCCCCCGCAATATAGCCATACGTATCATTTTGATATAGCGGATTTTTACATTTTCCCGGTTGTTGTAATACTATACAATCTTTCTATAGCTAATACGTGTTTCAGGCAGATAGGCACGTATATATATGTATATACATCGAGTGAAGGAATTATTACCACATGTAATGGATAGCGAAAATTCGTCTTAGACTGTTTTTCCTGTGGAGCAAGCCTCGTCAATCGCTCATTATTTCGAAACACGTAGAGTGAGACGATGATTTGCTTACATAAAAAAACAATAGCTTTTCGTTGACGTATCAATCACTAAACGGTTTTTATCTGCGTGGCCTTTTTTCGTTTGACATTTTATTATATTATCGAGTATTCTATAATAGAAAGTGGCTTTTAGTCCGATAACCCAATTTTGCGTCCGTTTATTAGGGTCATTGCGAAACGGCAAATTCGTCTTGGGCAAACTAACCTTCCCCATCACTGACGTTTTGTGCACTTAGGAGACATAAAATGTTTCACCTTATCCCAAATACTCACTAAGCACTCACTTGTATTGGTGCCATGTTCCAGTCACTTCACTGCGCTTTATTCCTTCATCGCATTTTCTGCATCATGTTATTTTGCCTGTCAAGTATTTTACCTGTACTATTCCTATCATGTCAAGGTTATTACTACTTTGTATCGAATAATTCCCCAAAACCGCTTAGTAAAACTCCATTTCCATAGATAATGCTTTCCTTCTGCTGGATCCCCTTTACAAATTGGGGTATTTTCCATCATTGAAGAACGATAGCTGTAGACAAATATCCAACGAGCACAGACCTGGGCTTCTGCTGCTTCTTTTCTCCCCACGTTCCACAACCCCGTGCTGGTTGTTGTTGGTAATGGTGATACTGTGTACCGCACTGCGGTTGCCGTACCGACGCATCTCAACAGTGGATGCGAGTATGCGCGCGTCTGTATGGGTATAGGCGAGTGGCAGATAGCCTCATAGATGCTGCTCTTGTTTTGGATCATTCCCTCCCGCGCCATTCCTGTGCTTCTTTGCACCGTTGATACCGACGACGACGACACGACGCAGAACCGGCATCCATCGCACGATAGGCAGGCAGCGTTAAGCTTCGTAGCAGCGGTAGTTGTTGTAGTAGGCGTTCAGCAATAGTAAGCCGCAGGAACGGACGCCGCTTTATTTCCTGTCTGCAAATGCCTCGAGGTCTTCTCGCTCCTTTCGTGTCTCCTCCCATCTTCTCTCACCAGTAGGGCAATGGAGGTCGCAGTGCCTGCTCCCTTTTGCCCTCGTTCCCTATTGCACTACCCTAGTGATGCCACCATTGCCATCCTTACGCGCCATTCTCTCTTTCTTCCTCCGCCTGCCCCAACAGGGCTATGTTGTCAGCGTTAGATTTTGGCTCTGCGCCGGCTGTTAGCTCTAGTGGTGGCTACTAAAGGGCAAAGCCGGTGGGGTAGCAGCGGCGAGTCTTTCGGCGGAAAGGAAGCTCCGTACTGGCTAGGATAAGTGAGCCACTGTAGGCCGACAAAGAAAGGACACCCGAAGCAAGAGAAACTTTATAGAGGAATGGTACGGTGAGTCGCCGCATCGGTAGTAGCCGTGATCGTGGCCATAGCACTTGCCGGTTTATCCGAGCCACGAGGAGCATCGAGGCCGCATCGCCACATATCGATCCACAACAGCTTCGTAGCCGTTTGCGGGGGTGCGGGTGGGGGGAGGGTGTAGAAGAACGACGAAAGAGGAGAAGCAGGAGGCTGTAGACAGAGGCGGTTCGAGCCGCCACTGCTACGACCCTCTTTGCTCGCGCAAGAAAGTAAGAGCTAGGAGGGGGGGGACAGAACGAGCACGGGTCAAACAGCAGTCGCAACCTTAGCGACCAAAACCAGGACGCTAGAATGCAGGAAGAAAAAGGACAGCAAGGAGGAAAAAATACGGCTGCTGTGGCCATGGCTACAGCTATCCTGTGTTGTCCTGTTTTGCCATCTAGGAGACGAGAGTATAGAAGAGAGCCAGACGCATCCCATCGCGCCCCGCTCTGCTTCACTATGGACGAGGAAAGAAAGAGTGCTCTCTCTCTTTCTCTTTGTGTTGTCTATATAGCGCTGGTAACTGACGCTCGAGCTTCGTCCGCGATGCACCGCATCGCCTGGTGACTCACCGCCTCTTCCTCCTTTCCCATCCGTTTTCAGCTACGTCCCTGTGTATCCCTACTCCATCCCTATACCCTCCCACACACACTCTCCACTGCTCTATCATGTTCCCTTTATACTTCTCTTTATTTCGCTTTCGCTCTCTTCCCTCTTCGGGCACCGACGGCGGCGTCTCTGCGTTTGCTAGCGTTCCCTAGCCGCTTCTTGATCGCCTTGGTCTGCCTCCCTTTCGCGAACCTCTTTTTGTTGTAGCCACCCGACTGGGCTGGACTGGGCTGGTCTGTCCACTGGGTGGCCAGCCACTCGGTCCGCCAGCTTCTCCTTGGCCCGCCAGCCGACGGTGGCTAAACCAAACGCTTCCCTGTGCCGACTACGGGCAGCGCGCTCATTCTATCTCTATCTATCTCTTTTCTCTGTGCGCTCTCTCCGCCCTCCCTCGCTTTCTATAATTTCGGCCAGCGAAGTCGCCTCGTCTGTCTAGACCTTGTTGTCCATGGCCAAGCCGAAAGTACAACGAGCGTCATCAGCGCGACCATAGACATGCCGCAAGCTGGCAGAGTACAATGCTTAGCTTAGGAAGGCTGGCAGGGCTGGATCGCGCTGCTCGTTCAATGCTTGGGGAAACGGGAAGACTAGGGACGGTCCAGGGGAGGAAGTGAGCGGCCAGGGGTAACGAAGCAGTCTGTCTACTAGCGAGGCTAATGCCACTGACGCTATTCCTTTACGATGGGTCTGATTTCGTGCCTCCCATAGCGCCCCCCGGCTGCGGGCCCAAACCCAAAGAGCGGCCGCTGGCCAACCGAGCGACCACCCACTCCCACTCGTAGTGGTCCTAGTAGTCCTGCACTGCCCTACTGCCACCTCGACCATCAGCAGCACTACTACTCGCCGCTTACATCCTTCCTCTGTTCCTTTCTTTCGCCTTTTGCTTCTCTTCACTTGTCTGTCTGCTTTCTTCTCCGTTTTCTTCTTCTTCGTCTTGTTGAAGACTTCGTTCCCCTGAAGGCTTTTCCTACGACCTCTACTAGCACTACACATAGTCCAACACCGGCTTTCTAGCGAGACTTGCAGCTAAGGATAGCGAATAGCTCTTTTTCGACGTTGGCTAGCTGCTCCTCATCGTGCTTCCTTGCGGCGATGCATTGCTCGATGCTCCCCCTTCCCCCCCCCCCCCGTCCGGTTTCACCCCTCGGTACCCCATTCGATTCATCGGCTGGCCGGTCAACGGGTAGACAAGTAGACGGGTGGACCGCTGTTCTAACTGGAGGTAGCTGAGTACGGCAGCTTCGGCTTCAGCCGACGGCCGTACAGAGTTCGGCGGGGCTGCTGGTGGGCTTGTGACATCAGTCTCGTTCAAGTCGAGTTGTGTAGGCAAACCAACAGGTCGACCGAGGGAGCGATTCGGAAAAAACGCCAATGACATTGAAGGAAAGAAGAAGACTTTGAGCTGGTGCAAATCGTGATTTTAGTGCTATACGAAGTATGACTGCTGCCACTGCAACAATTTCTGAGGGTGAGTGAAAGACAGCGAAATAGATGCAAACGGATGGATTGGAGAGCAACGAGCATAAGGCAACGAGCGGCAAGCGTCTACTACCCCTACTATGCCTCTACGATTACTTCGACTACGATGACGGTGACAACAAGCTCTGACTGGGTTATTCTCCTACATACTACTACTGTACGTTATCCCCAGGCGCCATCACCAACACCCACTCTCGATTCCTATTATGCTCAACAGCGTCGTAGTGTGCCCAGTCTAGCAACACTGGCAGCGACAGCGGCAGCGGCAGCATTGCCAACCTATGCAATCCCCCTTCGGCAGTCACCCCAGGGGGGATACAGTCTAGTGGCAGCGGAACGCAGCATGGCGGCTCGCACTTGACGAACTGAGGCCGATGACAACGGTAAGAGCGATGCAATAAGGTCGAGCCTCAGGGTTCATTCGTTTCTCACCCTCTTGTCGTCTCGTTGGCAGTCTGAATGATGCCGACCGAGGTTAGGTGCACATTCGACGCGCTTACCGATCACCCGCCTACTTCTGCCATATCACTCTCATTTGTTAGCCTACCGATAACCGCCTTTGTTCGGTAATTAGCTGGAGTCCAATGAAAGCGATAATCACTCATCAAATGTGTGAAAGCCAATGTATGTACCTAGGCAGGTGTATTGTAGTTCTTTTCAGTCAGAAACAAGCTTTAGAAAAAAGCAATCATATCGATCTGTTTCGGTGGCTGGACATGCTGTATCGGTTCATGGAACGGTCTGTCATCCGACGATGCGGAATAAATGTAGCCTAGTCGGTGATTTCTAGCGAATTCAGGAAATTGACAAATATGATATAGGTAGCCTTGAGTGGAACCAGTAAATCTAAGCATGATATGTGCGAAGGTTCAGAGTTTGTCTACGTGAGACTTCATTCAAGCTACTTGTTTGTTCTAGCGCACCTTCTTCTAAGCTTATTGTTTGTTTGAGCAAACCCACAAACCGAAATAGATGTGTTTGCATACGCTGGAAGTATCACGTCGCCAAAATGAATCACCAGGGATTTTTTATGCAACTTTATCTTGTGATCTATTCGTGGAATCGTATTAGGTCATTTTCCTATTGGCCTACCACCATCACCATAACATTGAAACAGTACAATACTTCCTTAGGACGTTTCGGCATATATGGCATATACCGAGTCTTTCTCATTGATGCATCTCGCCATGTACTATCCTTAAGTTGCAATTTATTTTTGAGAACAGTGTTGTCGTTGGCCCACCGATTCGCCGCGAATCAAAAACGGGTGGGGATATACCCGCAATATTGATGTTCCCAACATCTACAGAACTATCTATTTCTTCGTGTGCTAGCTGATTTTTGTTGCACCATTCGGCTGGTAGTAAATGCCACCCAGACAAAAACATTACGCCGCATTGAAAGCTTACAGCGACGCGTCATCCTTTAAGCCTTCCCAGAATGCCATAAGCCTTGCACGTAGGGCAAGACCGCGTTCACCCCGTTCTGCTGCCGACGGCGTGGCCACCACCCTCACAACTTGCAGTTGTTGTGTATTACCTAAGATGGCCGCTGCTGCTAGAACTCTCGCCTTTTTTTCTCCCACCATTGGCATTTCCATAGATGTATCTGCAGCCGCTCCGATTACCAAGCTGCAAGCTGTCAATGTAAAATAAATGTCTTCTAAATGTTCCACACCGCATTAAAGGATGAAAGGGATATTCAACTTCAACGAGTGAAGTCACCACAGACACCTTTTTTTTTTTGTTCAGCTACCCTCGGCCTCCACCCTATTCAGGGGAATGAGCCAAAGTAACCCGCTCTGCCTTCGACTTGTGCACACAAAGAAGGCCGCCTGGCGCCTTCCCATCATACAGGGTGATAGGCTTTTTCTGATAGATTTTAAATCATTACGTACGGTTCTTGCTACCTCAACGCGTACATATTACGTGAATATGTGACATAGGACGAGAACAATTGTTTAAGAAAAAACAAGAATGTATATACACGGTACACATACGTGTATTATACTGGCCAAAGAAACTACTCCCTATAGCTGACTCTCAGCTGTGGAACCAACGGTAGGCTTTAGTGCCTCTAGTAAACGTAATTTCATGACAGGTTAGGGGGCTTAATATGAGCACTCTAGAGATACCGCCTCGAAGAAAGGATTACTATCTCAATGAACGTTTACGCGTGGACTCGAGCCTAGACCACATCTGCATCAGGCCTCATTAGTTGACGCCATCGCATGCTTCTACAGCGAAAGAATAAAAAGCATTTTTCGTGTTCTACGTCCGGTTTTTAAGCCGGTATGCATTAGTTCAGACAGCTGATTCTCAACACGAAATAATTCGAAGGATTCGAACCTCGAACACCATACGTTTTTAAGTTTAGCGGGCCAAGAAGTTACCATTGCACCATCGCAAGGACGTCGTATCAATCAGCAGGCAGTTTGATTTCTGCAATTTCGTTCCTAGCTAGTTACAACAACAACAACAACAACATGCCATAATGCTAACTAGAAGTCTTGGACAGAGGTAAGTTAGTCGAAGTATGTCTATACGGAATGCTTCTTGTTCTATTGCAGTCTCCAAATTGCACCTTTCTAGTTGTTTTTAAAATCGACTCACCCGGTACGTAGAAGAAAAAGAAGGATGAATATGCCCTACCGTGTGGGGGTCTTACAGGGCGTGGGAGATGTAGGTGAGCTGATGAAGGAAGGAGTTTAAGGGCGCAAGAGTGCGCGCCATAGTGATGTGTGTGTGACCAAAGGATGATCTAATATGCGCCGGATGGAGTGAGAGGCGTAGCTAGCGGCGGCTTCGGCGTCGGCCGCGGTAGCGCTGGCACGATGCACATTGCGCACAATAACAACAACAACAACAACATCAGTACTCCTGCTGTTGTTGTTGTCGCAAAAAACTGGGCGGTCATGGAGAACAAGGAAGGACGGAGTTGTGAAACTATTTACACAGCCATCGATCACGTGAAACAAAGCAACGGTAGGCAGCAGCCAAACAAGCAGAGATTTCAGGTGTAAGTGGCACTAGTAGTAATATTGGTAGTTCTGCGAGCGGAACTGAATAAGCACCATGCAATGAGAGGGGTGGGTTCAAAAGCGATTCTTGCAAGCGTGTTGTAAGATGTATAGTTGATCCTAAGACGTCAGACGGTCAGTGACCGGTATGACTAGTGTTACTATAAATATATATATTAGATATTGTATTTTATTATATATATTAGAAGAGGCCTGTACCCTACGTTTGTCTGTTAATAGGTCCGTTATCGTGATGCTAAATGAAAAATAAACGCTGAGGTCAACTCCTGTGCGCGACTTCGGCAACGAAATTCTGATCAATGTGAGTGGACAACAGGGCGTTTGTCGACGAGCTATAATTCAAAGCAAGAAAGTAATGTTTCATTCATTCATTGTAAGTTATCGTTAAGACAGACCACTGGCATTGATCGTTACGATGGCACAAGTTATTTGTTAACGACATTATAATACGTCTAAGTGGTCGTCCTCAGCTATGAAGATCGTTTCTTCTTTTGTTAATTGTGGTGACTACTAAATTAAGCCATCATATGATATATATACCCGCTATCCATTATTACTCCCTCTTTATCTTCGACGGGTACCGGTTAACTGGCTGATTTACCTTTTGCTCTATCGGCTGTTCCGTCTAAGGCTACCAAAGCTATCTATTGTGATTTTCCGTAGCTATGCAAACAGTACGTGCGAATCTGCAAATCGCACCGTCGTTGCACAAGTACTGCCATTGAGCTTAGTGCCACGCGATCCAAGGATCTCATAGCTAACCCCCATCATAGCACGGGGGAATCCATCGAAGGATCATTACTGAGAATCACTTGCCCGCGAGGAATATGTTCTCCCAACGTTGTCATTGGTGCCATAAGTGCGTATCGCAACAGCAGTAATAGCTTACGAATCTACAGCGGCTGCCCGATCGTGTACATATAGTCAAAGTAGCCTTTCCCTTCCATACGATAGTTTTACGGTTCCCCTCCCAACAGGAAAAACGCCAACAGTATCATCCAGGCACTGTTCGTCGGGATGCTATATCAACCTATATAATTATCCGATGGACGAACACGTGGTGTCCTGTTTCTGCAATATAACTGGCAAGCTCTACAAAAAGCTTCGCCGAAGATTGCCAGCAAAAGTGGCAACGTTGACCTGAGGCGCAACTGCTTGTTATTGCTGCTTCTGAATGAAATGGCCAAAATGAGTGTAACCAGCAATGGTCGTTGTCTTCCTAAACGTTACGCAGTCGTTCGCTCACTGAAGCTGATGACGTCGCAGAGAGTTGGCGTAAAGATGCCATGAGGCTCAAAAGACGTACGTTGCGTAGCTTCAGTAATGGCGGCAACGGACAAGCTACAGCAGCAGAAGTAGCGTATTCGAAGGCAGTGTGTTACACCATACATTAGTTCTCACGGTATGTCGAGCCGCATCGGATGATGCCCGAAGGGTTTGCTCTACGCATGGACTTTGCGCGAGATCTGCAAAGTATGCGCTAGCATTAGCGCGACGGGGATGCCAGCGATGGACTGCCTGAACGTCAGCAGTAACGTGGCAGCAGTAGCATCAGCATCACAACAGCAGCAACGTTACGTACGACGTAGGACCGCTAACATCGCCGACCCCGTACGTCGTCGTTTGCCAGCTGCTGTCGGCCACTCCCCTTTTCGCCATTCCATAGACCAACCGCATGTCCGTATCGCCAGATAACCCCATGTCCAACCATTATCCCTAGGACCGGACGAGCTCCGTAGCTGTACATAATGCGTCGTCGGCATCCGCAGTTATAGTCGTGTAGTCGTAGTAACACAATTAGGGTCGGAAGGTGCAATAAATGATTATGAAAATTCCAATGATGATGAAGCCGCAGGCGCCCGCCGAAAGAAAGAGAAGAATACAACAAGCTTGCCCTTTGCCTCCTTCCGTTACATCACGTAACATATCGTATGTATGCGCGTGCAAAAATATGTGGTGTATCCTATATGTGCTTCTATGGATAGCGGGCTTGGGACTAAAATTCATCATCGTATTCAATAGCACACGTATCTTATAGATGTGAAAAGAAATCACTGTTACCTTCATAGGAAAGGGCGTGTAATCTTGACGATACCTCATTCCTCGCCTATACTGGATTATTCGATAGACGAAGTAGGATATAATAGATACTATGGCTGACCTTGTCACCTTATCTTTCAATCCCGAACGCGAACCAAACGGCATTTAACTAACCTAATAGAGCGTACGATTGGTAACATATATATTTCTGTTTATATAAGCATTGACCCGTCTTTTAAATGATACTTTTCCGCAAACTATGGAAATGGCCCGTGGTGCATCATTTAAAATGACACACTACGGTCGTTGTGATGAAGTCATGAAAGCCCAATCTTGCAACCCACAACCGCTATTTTTGGCGGTTGACCAGGTTAATCGAGGAGTTTTGTGGTAGACGCAGCTGCATCTTGCTCTACCGAAGCTTCGAGTCTACTTTTTGTAATGTTCATATTTTGTCCACCCTTTCGGGCATCGAATCATCGAAAGCATACAGTTCACTTAAGTTAGCTATGAAGATCAACACTAAATCGATTGAAGAATCGTTCTAGCAAAATGCTGCATGTAATGCTGGTTATTCCAGCTTGAAAAGCAGACGGAAGATCACTATCCTATCGGACACGTTACACTTCCGATCGTCGCGTCGTACTGTCTACGTCAAACGGGAGTCGTACGTATTACTCGAACGTAAATGTTGCATGGTATTTATGAAACACAATCCGCTGTAACGTATTTTCTTTTTGGCGGGTGTGTCAATAAATACGCGCTTAATGACTTTGTTAAAACACCACATAATCGAATTGGCTTCCCCTATCGAAGGGTTCATGGGGTTTGGTTTACTTCAAATTAACAGTCTCCTATTACTTTGTCCCTGCCGATGAGACTCAAGTAATAAACCGACTTGGCGAGATCTCGTTGCTTTTATGGCGAGCTGAGACCGAGCCGAGTTCTCATTTTAGCGAAATAAATGAATTTACAAACAACTAGGACGGCTACGAATACAACTAAGGATTGAAAAGGAAAAGTTGTAAATATTCTTTCGAGAGTGAGGGGTAACTAACAAGCCTGTGGGCGCACCGCGTGAGCACTGGGCCAGCCTATAAGTCTAGGCACAGCATGGCAGAACAACTCGAAGTCGACCCACAACGGGCGCCCAGCTTGTTTTATCCTCTCTGAGACTGACCGGGCGAACGCATAAATATATTTGTACGCGCGGCACCTTCGAGCTTCGCTGCCAGCAAACTTGGCCCGGTTTCGTACCGCCTGGAAATGCCCAACAGTTGTCAGTGCTGTGTAACAGTCTGTACTCAAGATTATCGTCGGTTGCGTCGTTACAAGGTAGTCTGCTACGATGAGCACCAACTTTAATCATCTAAAATCCGCGTATCGCACAATCGGAGAGCCAGAGAGGCAGATATCGACGCAAATACGAGATCCATATAGATAGTCGAATACAGGGGTCCACCGAATCTCTGCCTATTCCTTTCTCGGCAGAGTCTGCGTAGTGGAGTATAGTGATAGCCATGGGTACCGTTCAGTGCAACCCGCTGGATCTACCAGGGGCTTGACTGTCCTTTGCTCAAACCAAGACGACGGATCACATCAACGCTATGCTGTGCGGTGGCGTCGTCGCAGAGCCGCCGCCGCCGCCGCCGTCGCCGTCGCCGCGGTATTAAAAGGATTTTTTATTTATTAAGTCTTAAGCAAATGGCTGGCAGAAGCCAGCTTCCCAAGACGATGTGGTTTAAGTTTCACCCCTCCCGTCCATACACTGCGTTTGTCCATGTCCTTTACTCCATGCTTCTGCCCACTCGGTGGTAACAGGCAAGCAAGGGTCGAGTCAAGCAGTGGCAATGGAGAGAATGAGAGGGACTCAAAAAATCGCAGTGCGCCCAGGGAACAGAGTTACCATCACCAGTGACTTGGGCAGTAACCCCAAACCTCAATACCTCGGGAGGATTCGTGCCCAGAGAACCGTCGCCGAAGACACATCATACAAACACGCACTCAACCATACTGCTAGCTGCACACACAGCTTTAGCTTCTGTCCGAAACACATACTCGGTCAGTGTAAAATTCGATTTTCTTCGATACCACCAACCGTTAAGTCGTGTCGACGCCTGCAATTTTTTTCGTCCGCCGAGTAGAGACGAATAAGATAAGTCGGATGCGTGTTGGAAAAACGAATTTCTATCATTGCTAGAACCAGTTCCGTGCCATCTATTTTCCTTGCCTGTGCATTAGACGTCTTGCAGGATCTACTACTATTTCAGTGATCTGTACATACCGAAAGCTCGTTACGTCAGTAAATGTACTTTGCGCTAATACAAAATAGAACGTGTTTCGAAAATATTGTGTACCCGTATCTGACAGCAACCTTACGAGATCAGTTTTACTTCTTGTTTCCACCGGCTTCCATCGGCTTTGGCTTTGCACTCACGTTAGTGAGTTTCTGACACACTTCAGTTGCGCCGAGTATGATTAGCGTCGGCTTTTGCGTCCCTTCTACGATCTCTTGCAATATTCCTTTCCTTGTTCCACGACCTGATCCATTAAATGTAAGCGGTGATTAGGCGAACGACTCGCTCGCTCGCTTTGTCCACCCGTCTACGCCTGTCTTTGCTAATGACAAGTGGCTTTGCAACCATTGTGACTCGGTGTTGTGTCATAGCGAACGCACAAGAAGATGTATGAACCCTCTAAACCCGACCGCTTTTGCAATGTAACCTTCGACACCTCGCTTGCTTTCGACACCCCCGAGGGCTTCCCTTCTCCACCTTAACTTCACTTGCTTGCCCTGGCTTGTTTCTGCGGCTAAACGATAAGTGAAGCAAGATTCACACCTCATCCTAGCTATCACAACGCACCTCGAAGCTTACCAATGCTTTCTCTTCGTGATAGAAAGGGGTGCCACTTCTGAAGGGGGCCGACGAAGTTCTAATGCTAGGGACGCGTCGTCCTATAACGATCCATAGATCATCATTGGAATTCGAAATCTCTGCAATGACAAAAGTCGATGTCTCTGTGCAATCCGACAACGCTGATCCAAATTGACCGCTCTTAATTATCGTCAAACTCTGCTGGTCCTTAAATATCTTAGCGAAATTTACATGCGACATTTATGCTATTTTCTCTCAACTTAGCAACAGGTTTTTACGCTAATCTAGGTTTGTCTTTATTTTGTATATCCAAAATTGGTCCCCGCTCAACCACAGCTAAGATTGTTTGCCGCGAGCCTTCTGTGCATTTTTTCCTCAACCCTTTAACTTATCTACCTTTATAAAATTTTGCTTACCAGTTCTTCCCTATACGTTGTTACCTCTATAGTATTGCAAAGATGATGAATTATAACAAATGAACGACTCTTATGTACATATATATTAAAAATTCAATTAACTCCCGTTCGTTGTTCGCCTAGCCCTAAGGACAGACAGCTGTCAACTTGTTCCTGCTGGCCGTGTAGGCCCCGTATCTCGAGTGGTTCGCCCTGCACTGCCTTTTTCTCGTTACACTTTCATTTTCATTTTCGACTCATTAATCCGCTCTAGTCTTCTTCATTCCTTCAGCTTGTTCCGACTGATCTGGTCTGATCTCGTCTCATCTAAGTCTTTGCTTCTTTCGAACTAAAGGAATTTGTCCGTCCTTCCCAACTCATAAAGGCTCTCTTGTTCAGACACGCACTTGCACTATGTAGCATAGAGATATACGCACCTGCGTGAAATTACGAATACACCAGCTCTTCAGCGCTCACTAATGGATTAAAAGGACATGTCTAATTACTGCTCAGCAATGGTGAATTTGGATCCTAAAGTAGAGAGACCACTTCCCCGAAGCCACATCCAAGTCTGTCGCTCCTATTTTTCCTGTTGAGGGCTTCAGGTTTCTCGCCCCATGTCTGACTGGATTTCCTCTTCTTTTTCAACTCCCACTACCCCTCTATACTTTCAGTTCGGCAAGCTCAGGGGCTACAGCTTCTTCTTCTTCTTCTTCTTCTTCTTCCTTTTTTTTCTTCTACTGCTACTGCAACGACGACCACTACTAGTACTAGTGAAGTCGCGCATCGTAGCTGAAACAATGAGCTTTTCCCCCAGTCGTTCAGGACAATTCATGCAACCTTCTTTCTTTGTCAGGCAGAACTCACGTGTGAGCGTGTGTACATCGAAACTCTATAGTTCGATGTCCTGCTTTTTGCCAGTCACCTGTTGTCATACGTGCATAGAAGGCTGGCCTTCACTGAATAATGGTTGAATCGACTAGACTATGTTATCTAACAGAACAGCAAAATAGCTCCAGAATAGAACCGATACGATACGATCAGATCCCGATGTAGGTGTACTTCAATGCAGTAGGTAGCCAGGGAAGAGCATATGAAGTTTTACTTGCAACTCCACTGGTCACCATCTTCAGGGCGAACGCTCCCTGTGCTTTACCGGAATAAGCCAACAGTAGCGATATCGATCTTCGGATTAATTTCAACGGATTTTCGTCACAAATAAATGTGCGATTAGTCAACGGAAGGAGCGTACGTCCAATGACAGTCTTGATAACGCGTAAGTAAAGCTCGGATCGCAGAACACTTTTAGATTCGCTGTAGTATCATTAGGAAGTGAAAAAGAGCAGCCATAAGGTACTGCATAAACCTCCTTAGGAGAAGATTCCAAAGCTGTCGAGTAACGCGATTTATACAGACAAAAACTATTTTTGTCTAATAACAACCGAGATTTAAGATTTCATCCGCTTTAATATCTCATCGGTGGCTCCCTATTTATCTACTTCTGGCGTTCTATATAAAATACTGCAGCCAGAACTTACTGGCCGCTACCTCTTTCCCAGGTATTTGTCGTCCCATCTGCGGCCAGCCCACAGCCCGCACGCTTCCCGGTGGCGCATAATATTCTATTCTAAATCGTCGGTATCTCATATAACAGCGATTCCATCGAGGGTTATCGTAGTTGAGTGCTTGACGTCCGCGGGTTGTTATGCGGCCAGATTTGACTCCACCTCTGCAGCGGTTTTTCGGTCGTAATACAAACACCCAATGACGAGCCCCTTCTTTCCTAGTGGTCAACGTCAAGTGCGCGCTACTGCTCCCTTTCAAATCTCTGTTGCAGCGCTTTCCAGCCGACTGTCACTTCCCGCCTCCCTATCTTTCTCCGCCTAGTTTCCAGCTGCAGTAATAGTCCGCACTTCCCGGCGCGCATCATACGCGTGGCATAATTTCTGACGTCGCATCACCGCCGTCACCAGCGGCGCATCTCTCCGTCGAAGCGACGTTGCTCCACCAGCCGCGCCGTTCTACCTCATTTTTTCCAGCGCCAACGGCCACAACGCTGCGGGCTTCCTCTCCGGCAGCCATGCCGAAGGTGCGTCGTCTTCGCACCGCTGGACAAGGAAATCTTCCCGTTATCCTCCGCCGCCGCCGCCGCCGCCGCCTAAGCAGACAAAGCCTCATTATGAAGCCAACTGGTGGTTGGTAATGCGCGGTTGGCCAACCCTTTCGACCGACGAGTTCTAGCCGCTTGTCGATCCAAAGGAGCAGCGGCGGCAGCAGCGACCGCGTGTGAGTGGTTCTGCTGACTAGCAAATCTGCTCCCAAAATTCACATACAGCACGCACCGCTGGCGGTGCTCTGCTCCCTCCGCCTGCTAGTCTACACCAATCTCAGTGGAAGGCTTAGGGGCGGATCTAGCACGATCATATCTTTCGATGCAACAATGGCTCGGAATCTCAAACCCGTTCGACACCATCGCTTACGACTAGTTGAATTACACCGGTCGCGCTGGCGTTTATTATCGTCTTTGCTATCTACGTACCCCCTAGCGACAGGCCTGTTTGACTTAGCGCATTTCAACAAGATCTAGTTGATGAGACAAGGGGGATAGCGACGGGCTGGTAGTTCGCCAGTGGACGCCGTCTGGGAAGGAATGTTTCAAACCTTTTTTAGCACTGGCTAGAAATGAGAAGGACCACGCAGTCTTGAGTGAAGCTCATCCCCATCGGTGGCTGGGTTACTGGGAGCTTTAGCTCGTTTCTCTCGAGGAGCGAAATCGGAGCGCTTTGTAGTAGGTCTGGATCCGATTAGAGGGTGAAGACGGCTACCGCAGCAAGCGCGGCACCACAGTCGAGCGATGGAGAGCGAGCTCGTCTCATCGTTTTTAGAATGCGTGTTTTGTCTCAATGGGCAGAGCGAATCTCTAACAGAGGAAAGGGTTGTCAACGGAAAGGGTTCCCTTTCCCGTGAACAGGTGCCATAACGAGAGCACGTGCTGAAAGGGGTTGGAGCGCTAGAACGCCACGTGTTGCGATCAGTTCCACAGGCAGTCTCCATCACTGAGCAAAGTGCTCCAGTCGCTGAAATCTGCCCACACTGCGTAAACATTAGTTGAAGTATCTAATTAACGGCTTAACGTGTTTTGTAGTCGAAACCTAACCTGATAATAAACGACAGCGTACGACACTAGCTATTATAATTGTTCTTTTTCTGTTCTCTATGAAGTCGTCATAAGAGCTCACACTCGCCAGGGGCTGGAGGAGCAGCGACTTCGTGTTAGTTCTCTTATTGACTTTACCGCTGCGCTAGAATGGTTAGTGGTAGAGGAAAAAATTCTGCCGTAGTCACTATGATCCGCCACGCGTTCGCCTATCTATCTGCTATCGGCCACCGGATATCTGTCCCCACAGATGCGAGCCCTCGGAGTACCACCTCATCGGCCCGTGCACAGCTTGTCTATCCCAGCTATCGTAACCACTGCAGGACCGAGCACTGCAGGCCTGGCGGCGGGTCCAGCGAAGCTGCAGTCGACTACATTATACTAGTATAGGCTCTTCGTAGGTACTGGCAGAACGGACGACCGCTCACTAGCCAATACGAGCCCACATCCACGCAGCTACGACGATCACCACTAACACGGGCTGCACTGTTAACAAAGGGATTCAAGATGGCGGCACTCATCTGCGGGGTCTATTCGTTTGGGGTGAGAAGCCTGGCTATACTAGGTCTTGATCAAAACGTTAACAATAAATTGATATCGAGCCTAATATAGGTACGCGAATTCGGCGTTGATGTCCCCGCTCGTCTACGTCAACGCCATTGTATGAGCACCGATTTCACCAGCTGCTGAAACTCGACGCGCAGTCGATTTCAGGTTGAACGAATGCACGTTTAGAACAGACAAGACACCGAGCACTGAAACCAGCTTCACAATTCTCGTTTTGGTCAGAGCCAGTCGGCTAAACGAAGTCCTGAACAGCCAGTCCAGATCTGCTCCGAACTATTTCAGCGACCAGCTGTTTGGCCACGAAGTCCCGAAAGCGCAGTAAATAAGAGGGCCAGCAGCACTTGTGGTAGTGCCTCTGTCAGTGTCGCAAGCACTCCGCAATCAGTGTCAAGGCTTTATGATATTATTCCAACTTCGTTAGCGGACACGATTTCTGTATGTTGTTACGCTGTCACAGACACACTTTGATCTTATGGGATTTCTTCGGAGTGACGAGATGACGGGCAAACGGCACGGTTGGACACGAAGAAGCATCTAGGTCAAGAGGAGCTGTTGCGGCCCCCCGTTTTGATAATCCTGCAAGTGTTGTACCGTGTTGTAGAGCAGGTACAGTGTACGCGAACTTACCTGAAAGCCTAGATGAAGTTGGTCGTCAGTCTTCTGAGAGCCTCGAGCACTCTCAGAGTCGACGGCGGAAATGGCGGGTTTCGTTCTCCGGGTCGTTGTAGTGCTTCTGCTGATAATCGTGATGATCGTAGAAATAGCAACTGAGGAACTTGATAGTAAAGTTGCACACTTGCATCCTTGACAGATGCTCGAGCGCCAGTCACAGCAGAGCTGGCAGCACTGCTATGACAAATCAAGGTAGGCTGCCACAGCCGACAAGTCCACGATGACTTTGATCTGTAATTGCGGTCGCAGAAGTTATCGTAATAGTTGTAGCTGTGGCGATAGATGTAGTAATAGCACCAATAAAACACGACGACGTCTATAGATGTGAACAGATCTATATGGATGGTGTGTACAGGCTGCCGGCTATCTGCGTCGTACATAAAAGGTCGCAACATATGTACTAGGCGCAAGAATATATTACGTCTCCATTTGATCAAATAGCAGTGGCAACAATGGTGGTCATCATCGTCGTCGCCGTCGTACACTTTATCGCAAAACAAACACGCGACACTGCAACAAAACGCTTCTCCTGGTTCGGCTGTTGCTTTGATGATCTTGTCGCAATGCCGCAACGAAAGACTATAATTTCGTCAGACCGACGAGCTTGATCCTGTTGCTGTTTCCTGTTCGTCGACCGACTTTAGTCCCTGCTATGTTCCGAGTGATAGTTGTCGTTATGTCCTATTTGGGTCGTCGTCGTCGTCCCCGTCACTGTCCCGTCCCGAGCTACTGGCCAGCAACAGTAAAAAGCTCCAACAAATAAAGCTGTTGGAGACGTTTACAAGCCCAGGAAAGGTGCGGGCGCTCAGTATGGCCGACCTGTCGCTGACGGTGGTTGGTGACCAACAGACGGGCCAACACTGACGGACCAGACAGAGACAACGTAGCGACGACGCGCACCGTCGCTAACCTAACCAGAAGTAACTACTATCAGCCAGCCAACCAGGACGGCAGCGAACGGGCGACGGCATTAAGCAACAACAGTGAGAGCCAGCCAGCCAGCTAGCTAGCAACAGCTAAAGCTAAGAGCTAACAACAGTGCCCCGCTGCTGCGTTCGACGACGACGACGACGGCGGCCGTTTCCTCTCACTCCTCTGGCCGCCGCCCGGGCAGTCGCGGCACGCCACGGCTAGTTACCGCGGCCGACGCAGTTCCCGCCGCTGGTTGACTTGCTTGCTGCTGCTGCTGCACGGGTAAGCGGCACGACACACGAGTTTTCGCTAGGCAGCCAGTTACCCGACCGACAGGAGCAAGCGAGATAGCTGATAGTAGAGCGCGATCGGTGACGTTGAAGGTGGCGCTCACAGCGGCAGCTTCTTCTACAGCACTCTACTAGTGCTGCTGCTGCTGCTGCTGCGGTGCTGCAGAGCTACTGCTGGTGCACGCACGGTGCTGCTCGTTCGTTCGTCGAGGGCCGCCTGGCCGCTCGTCGGGTCTTGCGTCCAACGATACAACGACGACGATGACGATGACAACAACACCGACAACGACGACAACCTTCTATTTGTTGTCCTCGTTGCCAGCGTCAGCGGCGTCCGCAACTGCGTCTGCGTGCTGACTGCAATGTGGTCGAGAAACGTCACGCAGGCGAACTGTTTAAGAGGTTAACGCGACTGGTTAACACTGATGCTGGCACCGCTTCGGCCAGTGGTTGTAGGATGATGTGATGGCAACGGTGGCTGTGCTGACATGACCACCGCGCTGACTAAAACCGTAGCAGCTATTATCACACTAACAGGTTTGCGTTGCGGCGAGATAAGTTGAGCGAGACGTAGCAGCGATGTTCTGCACGTTGAAACGGTCAATGGCAGAGTAGAAATATAGACAGATCTGCTGTACTACTAGTAGCAGTCGATCAAGTAATGAGACTGATAGAAGCGAGAGCGCATGGATGGTAAGCGTTTTCTGACTACGAGCTTTTTCTGGAGCAGAAATATCGGACAGAGTCCACAGCAAGTGGCGTGTGAACTGGCACAGTCGCAGAGCCCCGAGGTTAATTGAGAAGTCCTTCAATGAGCTTGGTTTGCCTGAGCCTGATAGGCCATTCGATTCGGATTAAACTCAGTCGATTTGAGATGCTTGCTTTCCCACAAGCCGCCGCAGTTGTCGTCGCGGTTGACGTTAAGGCTGGTAAGCCTTTTATCTACGTTCGACACCTTACGGTCGCGTCGATTTATATTTATAAGGGAATAGTTGCATCTTTCCTGTGCTACGTTCGTGACTTGTTCGTGTTCCTATCCTCGTTCCTACAGAGATTACGGCGTGGTCGCTGATGTTGACATTGTTACGTGCAAACGTGTTGTTGTTGTTGTTGTTGTTGTTCTTGTTGATTTGATTGCTTTGCTGTCGTTGTCCAGATTCAACAAACGCACCCTAACCTACTGTAAGGTACCGCGAGTTCGTTTAACAGAGAGACTTGATGTTGTCGTTAGGGCCTACCAGCTGTCATCGACTGTCGATATCATTCTTGCTATAATCAACGCATGACACGCACGTAAAGCACAAACGCACACACAGACGCTCACAAACTGTCGCATGGCTTTGGACGATGTTAACGTTACTGGAGAAGTTACTGAGGTCGCGGCGGTGGAGCCAATAGGTAGCTTAGCACTTATTTGTTTGTCATATTGGCAGCGAATCGACGACCGGATTGTCATTTACGTCGTCTCGGTCAGCAGATCGACTTGTCTTTGTTTTTTTTTGTTCTTTGCCAGTCTGCTGTTACGGGTGACTTCGATCGGGTATGAGTTGTCCCGAATCGATGCTACCGGTGGTCGTTAGGCCGCTTTGCTTCGCCGTCGCCAGGCCTCTTACAGCAGTGGACTACTGCTGCTGCTGCTGCTGCTGCTGCTGTTGTAGCAGTGGGCTAAAGCGGCAGTCCACATCATGATGCCGATGGGCGAACGCCGCGCCTCAGACTGAGTACTACTGACAGGAAAACTCGCTCACGATCTCGCAAGCTGCTGGACTTACTCAGCTCGAGCTGCCATCGGTGCTGCTGCCGCCGCCGCGGCTGCTGGTCGCCGCACCGCTGCTGTCCCTCGCCCTCCCTCGCTCCTTCTCGCCCCTCGACCCCTCAGTCCAATTCGGAGGTCCCTTCCTTTCCGGCGGAGTCGGTCCCCCAACGAGTGCGCATGCGCGAGCGAGCTGTGGTCTTTGCTCTTCGTTCGACTGTGCTCCCCAAAAGCTCAGTAAGACTCTTGACGATGACGCGCGGGCCAACGCCAGCTAGCAGAGATGACCGAGTTTGTGCCTGCTTCCCACTGCCACCCATCCAATCGTCTAGCAAGCTAGCTAGGAGTCTGTACAGCCAGAGACCCTAGCCGTTCTCCCTCCTGTGGGGAGAGCAAAGGAGCCAGCCAGCAAAAGGAGCTCCTTCTAGCACGCCAGTCGCTAAAGGAACGAACATGCAGGCTCCTCCCTCGGCCTCTGAGCGAGTCGTCTGGGCTCGGCGCCGAGGGTGGACTTCAAAGGGTGACTGCCAGCATAGGCAGTCAAACGAAAGGATCCATAGGAGGCGCGCTTTCGGCGCCGATTGTTGTAAACAAGAAGTAAGCGGCTTTGTTTGTTGTGATGGCTGGAGCGGGTAATCGCGATGTGAGGAGAGGGTGGGTTCAGGCGACAGGGGCTGCGGATGCGCATTATGCCCGCAGCAGTGGCAGCTTCGCGGCTCGGCGGGCCAACAACTGCAACAACAAGAACGACGACCTCGGATATTACTGCTGGTAAGTTCGGCTTGGTTGGGTAGGGTGAAGTTAAAGAGGGGCCACAGGCCCGCCGCCGCGGCGTTAAGGCCTGCAAGGCCCTCGCATAAACAGCCGTCGCTGTCGGCGGCGGCGGCGGCAGGCCGACGGCCAGGCAGTGAGGCAGGCAAGGGGTGGGAGGGCCGTCCGTGAACGGGTGGATGTGTGTTCGGAGAGTATGATGGGAGGGTCCCTGGAAGAGGGTTGGCTAGGTCCAGCATCGGTCGCCTCTTAGTCGACGATAAATTACGAACGAAGACGAACAAGACTGACTGAAAGTGGAATTTAAGATAACTGTAGCCCGCTTCATCCACATCCGGCCGCGGGCTTCGCTGCGATGGCAGAGCAAGACTTCGAACGGGGTTCTCACTCGATATTCAAAAATTCCAGCTCGTTCCAGCTTACCACGAAAAGTAAAGGAAAATGGAATAACATGAAATTCAACAAATATCTTTTTACAGCCTAACGTCGAATGGCTTTCCAACGAGCTCCTGTTGTGAAACAGAATCGCAAACAGACAGGAGAGAACCATGGAAATCGCGCATACTTACTCAACTAGACTAAACTCTATCGACGAGAGTACCCGATAGTTGGACATGTTTGGCTGACGATATAATCTCAATTTAGCTGAAGGGCGCAATAGATTGAATCGATGAGGTGTAAATCGGGTACTGCTCTTCATTGTACCTTATGCCAATGATCTTCCTATGCGCGATGGGTTAGTCCATATCTAACAGTATGTAGAACATGCTCACATTGGCTATTTGAGAAGCGCTTAGCAAAAAGTCGTAAAAAATCAAATCAAATGCATCGGTGTCATACGATAAGTACGTTCATATGCATTTGTCTGAAGTCGTACGCGCGACTTAGCCTGACGATCTGCGCCTGGCCATGAAAGTGCCTATAGGGTAGAGAAGCCGTTCGTGGAAGGTGACACCAATTCGATTCTTAGGAATAAAACGAGTTCACGATACTTCAGATTTTTAAGAGTACTACGACCGCCATGACGCGAACACTATACGTATAGCTTAGCTTTATAGCCGTGTACTTCTGCGATTGTCAATGAACCCGTGCTGTGTGCACGCGCCGTCGGTTCGTGACCCGACCTGAAGAAGCTACGGGAACATCGTAGATGCAAAACAACGACAATCACAGTACCGGCCTCCGTAGCCCTGCTGAAGCCTAGGCAAACGCCAGACAACATTTGAAGTGATCATCGTCATTGCATCTATTGCACACAGGACCCGGGCTAGCCTAGTAACACTGATATTCGTCGCAATAGCCGTCAGCATTTCTTCGAATTCAATGCGGAAGAATCCCTACAAAAATCAGCCTTTAAAATAGAGGAAAACCCAGAGAGCACTAGAATATTGCACAATGTGCTGTAGTTACGGCTACGATGCTCTATACTCCGCCCTATTTCTTTTTGTGTTTCATCCTGCTTGTCTGCCGTCCACCTTTTACGCTCCTTCTTCGTCACCCAGTCGCTCGTTCTTTATCCGTGACTGCATAACCTGACTGGAACAGAGCTCAGTCGTCAAGTCAGGCCACCAACATCGTAAGTGTTTCTATTAGCGGACGGACTTAATTTGCTCGCAGGCAGCGATGACGCTTGACTGATTCCCTTTTTCCCCTAACCCCTTTCTCTCTTTCCATCGAAGCTGGACTGATCTGACCCGTCAGGGGAGCTCTTCTGAATCTGCACGCATACACGAACACATACAACGATGAGGGCTACTGCTGCTGCTGTTGTCAGTGCGCTCGAGTTTGGATCGATACGTGGATGTTTCCCGTCGCTCAGCCATCACAACCGTTGTTTCTATTGTTGTTAAGGACGTGGCCCGCTGTTGGCCTGATCACTCGATCGCTCCGGCTCGTTGTGAATGCGTGAATGATCAAGAAGGTAGCGTGCGATTCCAATTCGACTTAGCCTCTCACATAATCAACGCATGTACATCCTTGCATGCACACTTACATAGATACATTCACATACACAACGCAGACGCCAGTATGTTTCGAGAGCGTGTACGTTCTCTTTGGCGTTGTCACATCAGGGCTCTTTGCGAGAGAACCTGTTGATACGATCGTGGCAAGCGTACGAGAAGCACCGAGATCGATGCTGCAGCCAGGAGCTTCCGTTAGTTGTTCCCCTCGAACGATGGCTGCGTGAATCGACTGTGCCATATATTTCCATGATGTATGGACATCGATGAAGGCGTTTGAGCTCAATTCGAATCGTCAGAAAACTGTATGCTAAGGGCCAATTCAGTACTATACAAGCAGATTACAGAGCGTCGTAACACAGCTTATATCGCAGTGAAGAAGGTTAGCTTATGGCGAAACTATTGAATAGCAGGAAACACACGTCCGTCGAAGCTTGAAAACAACTCAAGATCGTCCTATAGAGATACGTCCGTATAGGGATACGGCTATATGACACGCGTATTAAATGGATATTCTCAACTTTGTTCAACTTTGCTTGATTTGAAGTTGTGAGTCAGCAGTCCTTTTTCCCGAAATACTTGTAGCGTTGTGTGAAAGGAAACGATCTTGAGCATAATCAAATTCTTGTCGTTCGCTAATAGTTACCTAAATATAAAGTATCCTTTTATTAATAATAGAGCACACTCGTATCTTGTCTGGACAACAGCTTGAATTCCATCGGTGGTTCCAAGGTTCAAGTTCTCCGTTTTGGTGTATCTGACACATTAGAACTTTCCAAAAAATACTACGCAGAGACAATCATCTATAGTAATAGTAAAACGTTAGCAAAGTATGCACTGTATGTTGGAAAGATGGCGGCAATCTACTGTGTATAGACCTTATCATAGATGAACTTATTTGGCTTGAACGAAAATCACTTGCGGACAAACATGGGCTATGCATAAGAAACCAGCAGCCCTAGGACGGGTGGATGACGAGATTGGACTTCAACCGTCAGAGGAGACTAACATTATCGTGAGGTTAGAGTTCAGACGTGGCTGTGGGTATTCTGTCTGTGTTTGCTTGTTGTTATTATCAGTAACCGAACCCGGCGGGGTCCCGCACACATCTGCAAAGCTCATTTCTACTACATCAGAACTCCGAATTATAATCAGCAGGTCAGCGCCTTCCCAACGCGAGCACCGAATGTAGGAACTCGAGAGACATTGTTGTGCGTGTAATTGTGCCTTACAAAGTGTGTAGCCCAAGCACCATATTGTCATACTACTAGCTTGGTTTCTATGCACAAGGCCGAGATGCAACGAGCGAGGCGTCTGTTAAGACTAATACCTGTGCGAGGGCATACCGTTCGTAATTTAGATAAACAAATCTAATCGAGCTTACGGCCGAGTCGATTCAATAACACAGATCGCTAAAACATACTGTCACTACGCACAAGTTCACGAGAACATAAGGGGTCGGGCTTCCCGTGCAGTGAAGTTGTTGACGACGGCAATGCAACCGCTTGGCGATTCCGGTCGCAAATGCTCGATCGCTTATTATCGCAGCGACTGGTTCTTCCATATCGACGACTACCACTCCTGATGCTGACAGGCCACAGTTCATCCAACTCATTACTCGGTCCAAACGCGCGGCTCGCTCCAAATCGTTGCTGGGAAAAACAGAGCAGTGGACTAGAAGGAACGGGGCGTAAAGCGTCGAGCCGCGCAAGCAGTCCTCGATTGACTCGTTTACCATGTTTTAACTTATAAACGTGTCTACAAATCTAGCCAGCTTCCATCCGTTGGCGCTACTCGATCTCACAACAATTTCTGCTATTTCTAAAACTCGAACTCGTCTCCGTAAATTCTATAGAACTCCCGTCGCTCCGCTTGGGGACGCTGTGAGTTTTCCAAATTTCTCTCGATGTTGTTGCAGCAGCAACACAAGGGTCGCGAATAATAAAAGTGCGCTGAACTCGTTTGTGATGTTTGGCCAAATCAGCGCTATTCCCAGGCCCGTCAAGCTCTCTCGACTATCTCAGCTTATTGGTCTCCTTGTCCTTGTCATGAACTCGACGCGATCGTTTGACCTTTTTTTCTGGTAATTGTCGCAGCCAGCCTGTTCGTTCGATCATTTCCTCGCGTATCCCTTCTGTCGCGTTTCCTTCACCTCGTTCGGCGAGTCTTCGCTCTCTCGACCGTTGTTCCAGTAACCCCGTTAGACACCTGTAGCGAAAGGGAGCGCAAGAGAAATCGGTCTCGCTGTCTGATCGCCAGTCGGCAGCTTACCTACGACTATGCAGGCTGCGCGCATGTACCCCTTTCGGCAATACAATCAGCGGCCTGACAGAGACAGCCGGGTCTCCCTTTCAACAAGCCAATCCGACCTTACATTCCTCTCTTGATAGAGCGGTTTGGCAAGAAAGGGCGCAAGGCAAAGAGCGGCAGCCACACCAACTCGGCAGAACTCGGCAGAAAGGTATATGCACCCTTCTCGATATCCAGACCGCATCGTGCAGTATCAAGGCGGAGAGAGAAAAAGCAAGAAGCCAGGAGTGCAGCGACAGCCTTTGGTTCACACAGGTGCTGGATACAACAGCCTGGTTGAGAGAAAGCCAGGCTAGGTCTAGCACGAAATCTCTGTTACTACTTGTCGAAGCATCCTCTCCGCCGGTCCACCCGTCCGTCCGCCCGCCCGCCCGCCCGCTCGCTCGATACCCGTTGATTCTAAATCAAATAGCATGAGGCTCGGCCGTAAGGCCGCTATGCGTGCCCGCGAGGCTAGAGATGTCGGAGATGAACACACACGCGTATGCTTATCTACTCGACCATGTTGTGACTGCCAACCCTTCAAGGACATCGAGACACGAGAGCAGTGCATACGAGGCGGCATCAACTTAGTGCGATCCGATACCGCTGCTATTTAGCCCTTCCGCGTTCCAACACGCTTGTTCAACCTTGTGGTAGTAGGTGGCAGTAGCGGCAGAACCGACAGTGGCAAGGCTGTGTCGGCGAAGGCCTTGCAGCGGATGGGCCCAACGGATAGAAAAAGAATTTCGAGGAGTCATAGACTACATGATCGTGTCTGCCCTCATCGGAGCAGAACGGACGGCAGAAACCTGTTGCGGGGAGGGGGGAGACTAGCGGGAACTGCCACCAGCGCTTTAATGGAGAGGAGCCGCTGCTGTTGAAAGGCTTAACATCGCTGGAATAGACCGCTTTTGCTAGGCGTGTTCTACCAGACTCGATTAGCACAATCACTACTGCTCCCTGGAGGCGCTCCATTAGAACACATCGGCGGTGGCAGGGGGCGGCTTCGGCGGAAAGCGCCGCGCCGCTGATTGTAGAGGAAAGAAAGATGAAAGGCGATTAGAATCGCCCGAAGAGAAACACCACTCGTTCATAGACGCGTGTGAGATAGAGACACACGAGGACCCTTTATCTTTGAGCTAATAGAGTTATCACTCGAAAAAGGCACAGTCTCGCCGATGTCATCTATAGAAAAAAGGAAAGCGCTGATGAGTGCTATGGAGCAGTGGGCACTGAAAGACCTGCGCGATTAGCTTTCCTTTCGAAAGAGATGAAAGGACGAAAAGGCACATGGCACCTTTCAGATAGGTGCTAATGCTGTCGCGCTGATGAAGCAAGTCTGATGATATAAGGACGAGAAAAATTCTAAAAGAGAGACGCAAGAATATAAGCAACGTAAAATAGAAAATTTAGACAAACGCTAGTGCCCCTGAGACGCTACTGGCCGGTTAGTCGGTTTAACCGGACGTTCCGGTGATTCAGTGTTCAATGAGATTTGAGCTAAACTGGAGCTGCTGCGCTATGCCAGAAGAGAGATCAGAGATTTTTCCGATCGATCAGCGGTTGTCGTTCTGTCTTTATACTACATGATTGTATTGGCGTTCGGATTGCCTGTATAGCCAAGATGGGTTCTTTTCAGCTTCGTCTGTACAGGCTGGCGATAACTGAAGATGCTATCAAATCCGGTCGCGTACGATCATGTTTGATTATGCTGCTGAAGTTAGACAGCTTTCGCGCAACAGCATTATCCATATATACGCCTATATCGCCAATGCAGGTATCCCAGAGGTAAGATGATATCAGGCGTAGGTGTTGAGTCTAAGGACAGATGAGGCTAGTGCCCACGGACAGGCATGTCCATATGCTGCCGCTGTTGTCCTTAACGCAATCGACGTATGACTGCGAGAAATTGTACTCGCAGTATATTTGTCGTTTGGTGTGAGGAAGCGCGCTTGGTATGACGTTGAGTGTAAGAAGATTATAATAGATCTCTTGGTACATGAACTTTCTCTCGGCGAACCTGAGTGTATCAAGTTCTACTGACCTTTAAAGCAAATGATGTCCTAACTGGTAACTAGCACAATCAGAGCCGTCTAGACAGAAAGGTGTCCTCGGACAGTCACCATCACCAGGTAGCGCAAGCAGTTCATGGGGACTGCGCCCCTCGAACACAATATGTCCAGCACCATGTCTTCTTTTTTTCTCGTTGTTCGTTCCTCTCTGTTTTTTTTTCAGTCCGCCTCGTCTTTAACGATCGACAGTCTGATATAGTATGATCGTATTTTTCTTTAGCTTCTCCATTGGATTACAGTCTCGATTTACACCCTCACTTCATTTCGTGTCTCTGGGCGCCTTGTCCATAGCCACTACGGCTGTCGTCGCCGTTCACCCTCGGCTTCAGCAACACCCGACTGCGCTCCGTCTCAAGCCGGTTCTTCTTGCGGCGGGAAGATTCGACGCCTGGTTATGAACGAACATTCTAGGACTCATGTTATACGGCTGAACCGTGAACATTTACCACTAAGCAATAGAAAGAGAAAACAACCGAAAAAATTCGTATCACATTAGAAGTGCGGGTACACGCGGGTGCCGCGCTGGTGCTCGAGTCCATTAAGCGACTACCAGTTAGCGAATTGGGTCCGGCGTTCGAAGTTGAACTTGGTCCGCCCGTCGTGACCACTCGCCCGACACCTCTACCGTAACCAACGTAAGCAAAAGCAGATACCGACGAAACTGGACTAGCTGAAATAGCGCTACAGATGGGGAAGAGGAAGGAGAGGATATAAGAGTTCGGACTCGAATGCTGAGGCGTGTCCACTCGTGACTTGTATTCAAGATAAGGGTTAGAAAAGGCAAAAAGGTTAGATTGCTCAATTAGGTCAGCATATGTAAAAAAAAAAACAAGTCCCTCATATGGATCCTATTAGAATAGCTATTGATAAACAGAACTTGTACAGGGAACTCCGTCAAGTCGGTGCGATGTAGCAACGATACATATGAAAAAACGGCGTAGTGTTGAATATGATTAAAAACGTTCATAAATTGCCTTTTTTGTCTCAGGAAGCGTTCCAAACTTCCAATTACTATAAAACATATGCATTAAAGAGCTGTATATTCTGCCCATCCTGCTTACTTGCTGTCTCGTCCTGTCATAAAGGGAAAAAACGACAGATGCCAAGTTGTTCTGTAAACACAGTATTCCGCGAGCTCACTAAACGGTGGCCTACCCTTAGTCGTAGGACAAATCATCCTTTCGTAATTGGTCGAATGGAAGCTGCCGTTTAACATGACGTGTGAGTTTTCATGTAATGCCAACGGTGACATAAGCACCTGATTACTCTGACAGATCTCGGAGGACCAGGAAATACGTGAGGATACTGGACTATAGTCTCATTCTGGCAAAGCAAAGTCGTTCGTTTACGTAATAAACACTAGATACTATATGACAAGTCGGAAACCGCTGGTTTCCCCTGGTCTACGCTGCCTTAGCAAGACATAGTCGGTCAATCGATAGTCTATATTCGAACGTTACAGATATGACTATAGGATACATTTTGTACGCGAAATGGAAGCAGATTATTCCGGAGCTGAATTAAGCTTTCTCTCAATTTTTCTGCAATTTTCAGGTGATCAATACTTAACAGATACATGCTTTCTGTCACAGAATCTGTGTACGGTATAGTTGCTACTGGTATTTTCGATTGCAGGTTTATCGTGGAAATCTTTAGGTAGTTTCTAGATGTAGGTTGATTTCTTGTTAGAAATAAATATCAAAGCTATTACGATGTATTAGTGTGATCTGGTTCAACTAACCGGATAACGCATAATCTTTTTTATGCTCAAATCCAACATATGCTATAGTTTGGCGCAATGTTTTCCCTTGTCTAAGCCAGTATCTGAGGATCCGAACCATACATGCACTGAGAAGGGTGTCAAGATGTATTGGATAATTCAGTGTACCGCCGCCTCGTTCAGTGACCTCTTCTGTCTGGTTTCGGCAACCCGTCTACTAGTTTGAAAGAAAGAGAGAAAGAAAAAAGGGGGTACCAGAAAGCCAGCGGTAGTTTAACGCAAAAGTCTCGAGACATTCTCGGATAGAGAATCGGGTCTACATTATAGCCTGCCCTGGTTCTCGGTAGTTTTTTTTTGTTCGTCAGCAGCGAGACGGCAACACTGAAACTAGCACTTGTGGTTTTTTGGCTGCAAGCTTTCTTTGATCATATTCCTGTCTACCACCTAGTGATCGTCTAAGTCCGTTGATTCGCCTATTCAACCCTTGATGCCAACAAAGGATCTCGGATCTCGCTTTTGTCCGGGTACTATAGTGTATATATACATATACACACACTAGTAGTTTAAGAAAAGAGGAAGCTCTGGTGCCTCTTCTTTATTTTCTGTTTTTTTTTTTTTATCCTTTTTTCTCCTCCTTAGACTTCTACTTTTTGAGCATCATCGTTCGAGCGACCAGCGCGTCCACTTCTACTACTACTACTGCTACTCGTACCAGCATTGCAAACCGACACCACTGGCTCGTTATACTAGCTTTCTAATCTCTTTTCTCCGCCGGCGTTTCGTCTGGGTACTATAGACAGCTCCCTCACGCTGTAGCCTGCTGCTGTTTCTCGCCGGTCAGAGGACCTCCTCATAGCTGGCGCACCCTGCGTTCACGTCTTCTACAATGACGCATATCGCTTGTCTAGGCGAGCAGGACATCGCAGGACACACAGAGCGATTACTTTACTATAGCTTCAACGCCGCAGTTGCTGCTCTCGACGTTGCTGGTTAACTAGCTAACTCAACTCGTGAACTGAACCCCGTACCTCCTTAGTTCATCGTCCCGTCGTAATGCCTCCGTACTTGTAGGTGCACTATTGCTAAGCTAGCCAATGGTCGGTTAGCCGTAAGCGCGCGCGCGGGACGCGGCGTAGCCTAGCGTAATGTGCCGCATACCTTTCTACCTAACCATACAGCATAAGACCTACGAATCAACCTAAAGCTCATTACACTAACTGTGTTATGCAAGATGGTACTACATCCGGAAGAGGAGAACCAGATGACGACGACGGCGGCCAATCAGACTAGTATTAGTTAGTGACCGACCACCAGAACGGCACCAGCGGCGGTGGTGGCGGTGGCAGCCGTGAGTGGCCGGCCGCATGTAGGGGCCCCACTTCAACTATCCAACGAGCTGCTGCTGGCTGTGTATATTGGCCTTAACCAAGCAGTTTTCTGCCGGCGCGGAGGCAACTAGTGGCTTCGTACCGCTAAGCTGTTCTTGGACCCACAGAGCCGAGCTGCTCAGTCAATCCGTCCGTCCGTCCAACGATGTATAGAATAATAGTCCGCTATCTACCACATAGGCCAAGAACTGTACGATAGCGTCAGTGATGTTGCCGATGGTGGGGACTTGCCTCTGGTAGGAAGAAGCCGCAACCGCCGGTCATGACTGGCTTGCTTATTAGGTAACCATGGGCTATGGGCTCGTCAGCAGGAAGAGCAAGCTGCTTCGCAGTGGGCCGTCCGATTTGCGCCAACGAACAGGCCTTATGCATAGTACAATGCTATGGAACAGAAGAAGCGCCTGCCACGAATAGAAGCAGTTCACCACTTTACTTCGCTTGTAATCGCAGTTGATTTGGGATTCGAACGGGAATTTTTCGACTGGCTGACGCAGAACTACCCCTAATCTTGGCTTGGCTTGGCTTGGCTGGTTAAGTAAGAGGGGCCGTGCGTTAACCTCCTTCCGATACTCGTGGCGATCATCGTTGGGAGATTAGCTAGGCTAAATAGCGTTCTGCTGCTGCTCACACATATGCGTATGGTAAATGGCAGATCCAAAGGGAGGGAGGGAGGAAGGAAAGTACTGCCGTTACAAGCGGCCGCTGTCGCGGACACACTGATTTACTACTATTATTGGTTGGCTGGTTCCTGGCTCTTGGATCACGACGCACTCCTACACGGAAGCAACGCACGTCAACAAGCTACGAAGATTTTTCTTTTCAAGGCGTACGTTACAATGTATACGTTGAAAAGCAAAAAAAAAAATTGTTAATCTTCAAGTGTCACAGATAACACCTGAGCGATAGTCTTAGTTTTAAGTCAGCCTGCACTAATCAACAAAAGGATTTAATTAAAATATTCCAGCTAGCCTTTCGTATCAAATTATAATTGATAGTAATTAATCTGACGCTCTAGATGATGTATATACGCCTCCAAAACTGCAAAAGTTATCCAATCAACTTGCTCTACCACGGACCGTTCTTGCGTCGAAAAACCCAGTTTCCATGCGAAGAGACTTTCTACCGATCGTAAGTATTCATGGACTTCGTTCTCAGGATAATTGTTCCAAGTATGAGTAGATTAAGTAAGTTACGAGACAAAAAATGCTGTTCTATTTTAAGCTGTTTGTAAGGTTTAAGATTTTGTGGGAAACTTCACCTGAGTCTTTATATGTCTGAAAGCCGTCTGTCTTGTTTGCGCATTCGATAATCTCGTTCACGAAGGGAAACTCGCAAATTATATACTACGACATGGAATGTACGTGGGTAGTAATGAGTAAAATTTTGACGTTAAGTTAGTTTTCGATAAGCATCACAATATCAGGATAAAATTAATCTTGTCTGATAAGAGTCGCTGTGCGAAAGGCGGATAGTCAGGAAGTTTTTGTGCGGAGAGATGATCTAATGAAGAAAAGTCTTCTCATATAGAATCTGACGTCAAACAACCCTACACCGGCGTGTGTCATTAAGCTAAGAATTACAGAAAAACAGTAAATGAGACAAAAACTTTTCTTTGCTCACCTATACGGAACTCTTGGGTTACCCTGTATGCTTCGAGTTTTACGTTCCGTATCGCCGATAGGCACAATTTTATCAGACGGTTGCCTGACTCTTGTCAGGAGAAAAGCCTGTCTGTCTATTCTGCCGCTTCGAACCTAGTTCACGTAGGTCACCCTAGTCAGCATTTTGGCTTATGCCAGGCCCAAGGAAGTCCTCTTGATACGACAATTCGAAAGGCCAAAAAATTACCATTTTCCTGTTATACATGCAACGAACAAGTGAAGGCGTGTTTAAACCAACTGACTGGAACAGTTCTTGAATGATATCCATAACAACGAGTAGATAAAACGAACGTGTACAGCCAGCTAAATCAATAAGATAACTAAGAGGGACAATAGGCTCTGTTTCCCGCCAACCATCAATATTGTATTTGTGCGTTATTTCCTCTGATCAACACAATATTTTAATTACGCGTCGGAAGGTACCGGTTTCTCTTCGAAACCTCCAAATGTACGCATTTATCTTAACGCTATTAACGACTAACTGTCTTAGCCTAGAAAGATAAGAACGGGTCTCTTCTCAAGAAAGCTAACCTGGAGAACGGGCGAGCCGGACACACCGCTGGGGATCGCAGCGCGTATGTTTATACATCGAATTTTGATGCATTATGAACACGTTTGACTTTGTCGACCTTTGCCAGATAGGCTCGCTAAGACCTGGCAACGCCTGAACAGGGTATGTCTTACTCCAATTAGTACGTGCACGTATAGGAATTCCAAATTTTGAGAAGGGACTAACGCGTTACATTTCGAAGAGATGGTTTACTAGCTGTTTATAGCAGGCCCAATAGGCTCAGTCGACAGACAGACTAGTAACACGTATCACAGGGCCGTTAGTTAACGGTGTCGTCAAAGACTAATTTTCTTAACATCATAAAGAACGGGAGGCCATTGTGCCGTTGCTGTGTGTCCATACGCTGTACCTGATATTTTGTTCCCCTACGATGTACGTGCTTGCTACAGACTACATATATATATTTTGCAATACCATTTTTCTTATCGTGATACGCGTGTCAGCTGGTTACGGCTGAAGGCATGACATGTTATATCATAGCCTCTGTTGTTGATAGTCGTGGAACTAAAACGTAGTGGGATTTAGCTGTGTCTATCATTCATGGATATCTCATGATACCATGTATCATTCATGGTACACTGAAGAAGAGCTAAGGATAAACTGATGACAAGTGGCCGCATATTTCGACTTTGAAATGTTGCGCAATGCATGAAGCTGAACCATTATGGCGATGCTCTCAGACCTTGTTGTCGGACTCCTCCTGCTGTTCATACTGCCTGTAGCTCCTTTTCCTTGATCGGATCTCTATTAGTGCGTGTTGGAATGGCACGTAATTACTTCATTGGCTAATAGGGGCATCAGATCAGTTAACCTGCCTGCCGCTGCATAAGTCACTGTACATAAGCACAGAATCTGCACAGTATCTCTTGCCACGTTTTTGTTGTTGTTTTTAAATAACCTCCTTTTTTTTTCCGTAAAATCATATGCGTATACTTCCGATACTAAGTTAAGAAAATTCGTCATCAAGTCAAATGTAATCGTAGTTTTGCTAATCATTGGTAAATATTAAACGTACAGTGATGTGTATGAAGACAAAGAGTTGAGGTAAGACCTCTGCAATTTGCAGAAAGTTCATTTATGGCTCGCAACAGCGTTGAACTAATGATTTATTTATATATATATATATATACATACATACATATATATATAATACTAATCAACTGTACATTGTGCTATTTTTTTCAACTTGATAAAATTCCTTTTCAAGTTATATGTGGACCAAAGCCCTCCCTAGCAGTAAATCCATTTTTGTCCTTTAGCCTATCTCATTCATACCCGCTGTTTGTAGGGGACATCCGGCGGAGAAAATTAGTAGCAATATAATAATAAATATTATCAGGTTTTTGACATTCCAATTGCAAGAATAAATGCTCTCACTGGTTTTTTCGTTATCGAATAACGAACACTTTATATACGATGGTGTGCAAGTCTAGAGCAAGATGTAACGATAAACCAGATCTGAATTTCCGTATTCTGGGAAAATGGGTGGGTCTAGCACAAATGATAGTAAACAACTTCTCAAAGCTAGAATAGCTTAGCGTCTTTCCAGGATATCCTGCATTTAATATGTGATTGTTCTAAGTAAAAATGAACCCACTTACGATACTATCTAACAAGCTGTCCCAAGTTCTCTTCGAGAACTACGATACAAAACCATATAGCCTTCCCTTCGTGCCACGTGTACCTATAAAGAAATAGGACCAAATTGATATGTCAGTTGCGACTTCGAGAATTTTATAACAAGTTGACTCTTTGCTTTAGCGGATACAAAGTTGCCATCAGCAGAAACAACCCGCATATGGCCAATCAATACGCCGTTGTTAGCCGTAACGGCTGCAGGCGCACTGAAGGAGCCAGCTAGGACGTCATCTATAAATCAAGTGCGAAATCATTCTCCATTCGCTATTCGTTGAGCGCACCAGCTGCCCTCCGCTGGATCGTGAAAGGAAGAGAAATCTGCTGGACATACATACATACAAATTGAGATAGATACATATATATATGTTCCGCTCATTTGTCTGAGCAAGACATTGGCCTAAGTAGGTAGGCTTCACAGATATGGTGTTGTAGTATATGGGAAATTGGCATAAATTTATGGCATAGCCAGCCGTGCAGCTTGTTGCTTCCGCAAAGATAGGCTACTTCGGCCAGCCAACAGGCCCGACAAAATAAACCAAGCACGCGCCTTACCGCGCGAACGCGACGAATATCGGAAATTCATTACGTTGGTCGCAAATTGATCGTTGAAACATGTCGACTCAATCTTCTAGTAGACAGTGACCGACTAAAAGTCACAGAAAAAGAGAGAGGTAGAATAAAGACAATAGTGCGACCTTCTTTTATCCAACGGCACCATCTTCGCTGCCAATCGAGCTACGAACTTTCTGAAGATGATTGGGAATTATTAACGTCACAAGGCGTTGGCACCTACGTAAGCTTAGTAAGTCGTTAACAAAACGGCGTTTGTTTTTAAAGTAGACTAACGAGCATTGCAGTGCTACTGGCGGCGATAAGCGGCCCACGTACAATGGTTGAGCAGTGAACGACAACTTATATCGTCCTGAAATCGTGTAAAAATGTGAAGGCCTTTTAAGGAGAACAGCTCGTTTTCGTACTTTATATAAAATCGCGGCCCTTCGCGGTACTTGATGGCTCCTGGCATCTGTGTACCGATAACCTTACATAATCGGACATCTTATGGTATGGGAGACCGCGTTACATTATAAATGCAGTTGTAGTTTATACTCCTCTACAATTGGCTCACAGCCGTCTTGGTCAGTAATTTCTTCCGACAATATTTAAGTAGAAATTACTTAGCTCAACTACTACATTAATTTATAACTACGGAAAATGCTTCCTTTAATTTTGCCTGTAACAGTGGCTGTCCGTAAGACAAACCCAATTTCGAATATTGCGTCACACCATTTGATTCTCCTGAACGCTTTCTAAACGTGCGGAACTTGCGTTTTCAGCTTTGTTCTGCGCCGGTGGCGGTCATAGATCTAGACCACGTTGATAGAATGATGTGACCAACACGCATTCGTTTATCCTATTGGATGGTTGTTGATATGCAGAAGAGATTCTCTAGTAGTTTTTGACCATCTCATCAACGGAATCGCTGATATCATAACCACAGCGATGCAAACTACACTATATTTCACAATTGGCTGTCAGCTGAATACGTTTGGTGTTAATGAGGTTAATATTAGGTAGTGCGTCCGCTGCGAAGCATATCATGGTTCTGCCTTCGGCAAACCATTCGAATTCGTCCGGTAGCGCCCTCCACGGCTCAACCGATCCTGCCACTGCTGTTGTTATCATTATTGTTGTTGTTGTTGTCACTCCTGCAGTGACGTTAACGTCTCAGGACGACTGCTGCCGGAATGGAGGGTGCCCTCGATTTCTTCATAGCCAGTCTTAAAGTTGTAGTCGCCTTTTTGGCTCTTCGAGGTAGCCCCTCTGCTGAGGCTACTATAGTCTTCCGATGATGGGAGGGTCGGAGAAGGCAAATTAGCATTTGAAGCATTAATTAGAACCCCAACCCGTCCCATATCCCCCTTCTGCAGCCGTTGGCAGCAATTCCCTGACTGGGGTCAAAAGGGGCTTTGGGGGAAAAGGACTGATGCATCTCCCGTAAGTCGGCCAAACCTAATCGAAGCGGACCAAGGAGCAAACCTAGTCAAATTAAAGATCTGCAACGTCGTCCAGACTTTCAACTGTTCCCACAGTCATTGGTCTGCCTTACTAAGTTCGCATATCAGATCGCACAAGGCGATCCTGCAGCTAACGCTGACTGCCAACGATACGCGTCGAAACGCGGCTCTAGTCTTATCCCTTCCCTCCTATGCACGTAGAAGGAGATACAGAAGTAGACTTTTCATCCTCAGCGTCCATCCAAAGAAGAATAATAAACACTTGTCAGGGTAGACAAAGAGAGTCGAGGTAGGTAAATGAATTTGTTTTCCCTCTACTATATATTGTTCAGCAAACGTAGGCGGTGAAGGCTTTGTCGACCTCTGCCCTTTATAACTAATGCTACACAAACATTTTGCATGAACTAAAAAAAAACCAACTGCGTACACTGGCAAAGGTAGCACAGAAAGAAAAGTGATATTGAAAAAATATAAAAATATTGTACAACTATATATAAGCACAGTTGGGTTTCTATTTAGGTATAATTGTAATAAACGTATTTTCTTTAGTACGCGTTGACTATAAATAGCGACTACTCATTTTCGTTTTAATAGCTATTTTCGAACTTACATTTATAAGAGAAAGGCACCACTAAACGAGCGAGATTGAGGTGGACCCAGAATAAATGTGTATTGAGCGGCAACGCTACGTAGTCAATCATGATCAAATTATATATTACGTAAATAACTTCTTCGTTACATTCTATTCATATATAGATTGTTTCATACTAATTTTAAAATTGGTACTTTCCAAGTTTTTTTATTATAAGTTGTAAGTAAAACATGGGGAAAGCCATTTGCTAATATGGTCTATGAATGCCTATTGTATCGTATATATTCGTTTTCTCACTACCAGTTACGTTGGCCTTAACCACGTTTCACCCATTCGTTCAGTTCACGATACTGATACCCAGGTCTGTCCACCATGACCGTCTACCACTACTCGTGAGAACTCTGAGTGGCAAAGAGAAAGCCACTTATTTTGCTTCTGTTTTTTAAGAGTCGCAGCGCACATATTATCAAAGTGATTACCACCCATCCAAGGCAGGCGGTTATGAGGTGAACTCGAGAACCAAAGAAGAAGCTCGAGCGTTTCGTTTTGAAACCACTGCTGATGATACCGCTGCCGTCGAAGCCGTTACTTCAGAATGGTTTCTTTCTGGAGAGCAGTTGCATAGGCACTCGTTTCAATTTAGGTTCTTTTTTTATCCCCCCCTCTTACGATTCGCACGACGGAAACGCTACTTGTTACCCCTGTAGTCGACTCTTTCTTGCCTTCCCACAGTCTCGGCCAATGGGTGAGTCTCCCTGCCACTTTTCTTGCTAAGCTCCTTGGCACGATTTCACTTGTCAAGCAGCTAGCAAACCCGTCTGCTCCCAGTTTATCCGTTCGTCGCTGCTTCGAGAGGTGGTCAAACCGGGGAGGTAGCTGCCGTCATCGACTTGGGCATCTGTAGCAAATGTGCACATTAACGTTTATGGTACCGACGATAGTGGAACACCAAATAATCGACACTCTGTGCGCAATGTGATGATCTGGAATCGGTAATCCCCGTTCGACATTCTCGTCTGCCTTACGGGAAACGGCAGTTTCCTTACACGAAAAAGCTTGTAAGCACACAACGATATTTAAGTTCACCAGTCTGTCGATTCGAATGAGCACTATGGTACGCGCAGATGAGTAACTGCCGGTTGCACAGTAGTGCCCCGTTTGCGAAAGCTAGAAGCAAAAATACAGGGCACCCCAAATGGAGAGACGGCCATACCCTTCGAGGCTTGAGTGGCTGCTGCTACTGATTTCGTCGCAATTATCACTATCTGTGACCATCGTCGGACTTATGAAGAACGTATGAGAACGTCTCGTCATCAAATCCGTTATGCACGCAGAGGAACGAAGGCTGATTCATCAGCAAACGCAGAGGCGCAGGATCAGTGGACACACTTTGAGATTACTAGTAAATGATTCGAAAAAAAAATACGAACGCACCTTTGCATTGGCCCGGTCGCACATCGTAACACCATCGCAACGCTGAACGGGACAGTGCGAGTGGATAAAAAGTTGTGCTAACCTCGGAAACGACATGCAGCGCTCATTCTTCGAGAAAGCGACTCATCTTCGTCGTCGTAGAATTTGCTCCGAACCCCACATTAGCCTGCTCCCGTACCTTTCCACCCGTTCGCTGAGTAGCTTTTTCTGTTCCTGTCATTGCCGCAGCTAGATCTCTTCGCGGGAATGCTTTCTCGTCCTTTTTTCCTAGTGGCCCACTCCTAACCTTCTATGGCCTTTTCCCATTTTCGAATCCCCCTAAAGCACTAGTACAACTCTTTGTCCTTTGGCTTCATTCGGTTCCTCGCTGGCTACTGTCCGTCCGAGGGAGCGGCGCAAACCTCGTTGCACTCACATTCGTATATCGCATAGCGAGTCACGAAGCGAGTGGTGAAAGACTTGGAAACGGCGACGATCCGGATGCCCTTGCGAGGGAGGGCGAGCCTGTCTAGCGCTACTACTAGGGCAAATTAAAAAATGCAGCAAGCCTCAGTTATAATATATAATGCATGCCTTGCTGATCGGATCAGAAGGTGACTATAGCAGCACACCACTGGCTACAAGACCGAAACCCAGTTGTTACCGGACGAGCGACTCGATCCTCTAAAATGAGTACGAAGTCGACAATTGGGGCAACGCGAAACAAAGGAGTTGTTACTGGCAGCAGCCAAGCGCAAGTAAAAAAAAAAACAAAAACTATTTGGTTCGGCGTCGGCAATACAGTTATCCTGGTAGAAGAAACGAGGTAAGGGAGAAAAGGGAGGGACGAGTTGGATTCAGCGTCGGTGATGGTAAGCTCGCGATGCCTCCGGCAATTCCATTATTGTTGTCGGGAGCCTTCGGCAGCAACTGCGGCAGGGGTATCTTTCGTTCGGAACTTAACCCCACTCAGGTATACATAGAGTGACACACACGTATATACACAGAAACACACACAAGCATATAGAAACGCAACTGAAAAGGGGAGCGCCCTGACTGGATGAAAGCGGGGGGTCAATCAAGAGGGTAAAGGAAGCAGGCATGCGACGGAATGAGCGGCCAAGCTTCGGCGGCATAGTGCTCGTCGCTGAATTTTTTAGCTGAGCTATGGCTATAGAACAGCGGAATTCAAAACGATCGCTTTTGTCGATTCACTCTTAAACATTCGCTTGTGGGTGGTTTGCCGCTTGCGCCGACTTCGTTCTACTCGAAGCTGTACTGAGCCAAAGTTTGACCAATGGCGGTCGCTGGATGGAATTGAAGATTGCGATTTTGTGCCGTATCTGTCCGTCGTCTATCTGGCTGCTATCTGTGAATCTCTCTGGCGCGATGTTTTTTAAGCAGTGGATGCATTGCAGTTGTGGATCCTGCTTGGATCAGATGAAGGCGGACGACGATTGTGTCGTCATCTGTCGATTTTTTTTTTGCCACCCATTCTGATCGCGCAAATGAGAGGGTGATATCGCTCGTCAGAGGGAACAAGCAGTCCTTAAGCTTGGCAACCCCCGTTTTGCCTCTTCCGTGTGTCATCTTATGAAACGAAAAAATCTGGTTGAGAAGTTCAGCGAATCTGACTTTGCAGAAGCGGCAAGTGCCAATCGAGAGTGTCGGACTGGGTTGGCTAGAGCGATATTAACAATCTATGAAACAATTATAGTATAGGATAGGATTTGTTATTAAGTTAGTACCACCATTTTACCTGCGGATTCTTAATATCTGAATAAACAATTGTAAAAGCGCGACGTACGCTGACCCCTGACAAAAAGGTAAACAGGCATGTTTTTTTTCATTCTGTTTCAGATCATGTACTACAGAATATTTAAATCTTCATGCGCGTCTAGCTTTGATTCTTTTGCAAATGTTAGATAAGTAAAGGTGCTTCACATTGCTTACAGGATGAGCATACTAATTAAACGTCTGCTAGGTGCATTAATTACCTAGAAAGGCGCGTTCAGCAATATTATGTTGTATACCTACGATATCCCACGGCCGTTCGTGTAACATCGTAAGTATATTTCGCTCTTTATACACATGTATGTGGTTCAGTACCTAATGGAGGCCAAATGTTCAGCTCATCAGTATGTCAACTTCGTAGTGATCGCCGCGAAAAGAACGGGCGAAAGTGTTCAGATCACCCCCTGAAAACAAAGCGAGTTCTCGTTTCCTGCGTGCTCTCACTTTTCTATCCTACTTCAGTGCTATAGACACGCATAAAAATTAGACTACTGCTTTTGCTGCTGCAGCTACTACCACCACGGCTGTCCATCATTTTTTAATGTTGGTTTTGATGTGTCCCCACGCTGGGGTCTCCCCCGGCTGGGGGCCGGTTGTGATGCTGGCTATCTCTACCGCCGTTGCGGATAACAGCAGCCGTAGCGCCAGCATCAGGATGCCATGCAAAACAAGCCAGCGAAAGTGTACAAGCGTTCAGGAGAGTAGAAGGCGCTAGAAGTGAGATACGAATTTATAATTGAGGAGGGTCCAAAGCGACGCAGGCCAACGCGATCCAGTCCTACAGAGCTTACGAGGTGAAGTCGGAAAATTGCGAGTGTGAATGAATGGTTGTATGGATGGTTGGTCGAACCAAACAAAAAATTAGTGAAGGTAGATCAAGTAGATGAAGGTAACTCTGACCTATGTTCTCTGTATCTGTACCTGAAAGGAAATAATCTTTTATCTATTGCAGTATGTCAGTGTAGTGGAGATGAATTGTAAGCGAAAGCTTATAGCTAGCATAACGCTACATCGTTCATTAGAAACGTCATATTGTAGATTGTCCAGCATACCAGGTCGTATAATACATAGAACTGCTACAAGTAAACCACGGATTTATGCGAAACCGTTTTCCGTATTGAGACAACGTATGCGATACGTTTTCCATACTGTTTTGATTCTCTGGTACCTGCAATCCGGAAAATCCGCTACGCTCTGGGTTATGAGCCGATCTTGTTTCTGTTTTGACCCCTCAGTCAAATGTTTCTATCTTATCTAAGCGAGAAGAGATAATTAAACGAAAACAGCAATGCCGACAACATCATCAAAATAAAAAATGACAGTTTCCTCGTAGAGTGAAGCTTATTTCATTCAGCCACCATGCTACCACCGCCTGTAATGGGAATGGCAAGGTCAAATCTTCAGACGCACAATCGAATGTGTGTTTACAAGTTCAATAAATAGTTAACAATACCCGTTAACAATTACAAAGTTCGTCTAACTCTGCCGTTAGCTATAGCAGGGACCACAATGAGGAAAACACGTTCTTTCACAGATTAACGGGGCGCTGCCTCTATCGGTTGGTTATTAGCGAAAGCGGTTTAGTCTTCGTTGAATCTGACTTTGAGTCTTCACCGTCCTATGTCTGCACGCTGCTTTGACAAATATCGACTTCGTCTCGGGGGAGACACGGCTGACCACAATGGGGAAAATATTTCATGCTTAATGTTTAAAAGGAACACTCCAACAGGGAACCATCGCTATTTTTCTTCGACTCGCTTTTACGAGTTTGGGGGAAACAGGGTTGGCGGAAACAGGTAGCAGCAGCGTGAGGGGTAATGCGGAACGAAAAGTGGTTAAAAGCATTTTAATTTCACAGTTCGGTAAGACAGAGGTTGACGGTTCTGGCGTGCGCTAGGGATAACGATGAGGAGCGGATTCCGAAGGAACGACCAGTGGCCATAGTCCTCAACGTGTGCTGTGGCCTCAGGGGAGTAAAAAGGTGTTTTCGCCAGCTTGAGACGAAGCCTTGATACTGCGATTTACGCTGAGAGTGCCAATTGTAGACCGCCCTTTGCCAATCATCTGCGACTGGCTGACGCCTATACAGTTACAGGAACTAGACAGGCATGCGCCAGCTCATCTTCGGTGAAACATCTGCGGCAACAGGAGAACGTTTCTAGAAGTATCGCCTGAACGGGGAAGAAAAAACGCAAAGGCGCCAACGCCACAAGCGTCACTAGCGCCTGCAGGAACTAGCCATGCTGGTTCGCCTTCACTCATGAAGCAATTTAAAGCCCAGCTCCAAGAAACTGGCGAGACGGCTGGTTTGGAATGACTACGCCACTGCCTTAATGAGGTGGACTCCCTAAGGAGTCTCCATCCCGTTTGTGAGATCTCGGTCTTTTTCAGCCTCTGGGTTCGGGCTTGCTTCACAGTAGCAGCAATAACTCGCTCCTGTGTCCGCTGATGCTGCTCCTGCCGCCATCTTCGCTACCGCCATCTGCCGCCGCTGTCGGCCGAGATGAGCTTGCTTGGCTCATTCGTTCGTCGTCCTGAAAGGACGCACCGTCCAACTTGAGACTAAGAACGTTCTCACCATCACCCCAGACCTCTTGCGCACCCTCCCCCTTTCCCCATGCCTTGTCACTCTTCTTGCCATTCGGTAGTAACCACGCGCGAGACACTCCGGGAACCGTCGAAAGAGCTGCACGTTGGATGAACCAACGCCTGGCTGGCAATAACCGGAGTATCTGGATGTCGGACACTTGAGAAGAGGGCCGGACGAGGTCGTCGGTCGCAACTTTCTGCCGTCTGTTCGTCCATCAATTCGTTTCTATAGGAAGGGACACACATCTTTATCTGCGCTCCTAATCGCCCACGCGTCATGAATGAAGAACAACACCCACTTCTGCTCTGACCTCTTGGAGTTCTCTTTGGGTTAAGGAGGACTACTGCTCTCCGTAGCGTTACCCCCTTGTCATAGTCGTTCCTACTCGACTATTCATCTATTGTCCTTCCCCTCATCGTCCGACTTTCTTTGTGTTTCGTTCATCGCACAGCCTGCTACTACTACTACTACTACTGCTACTGCTGCTGCTGCTTCTGTGGCAACAACGTCAGCCGGCAACCGATGTCATCGCCAGAAATTTTTCGCTCGCATATGTTGAACATAAAGATGTTACGATATCAGTTATATAGTACTGTCATCAGCATTGCTTTTGCTGCTCCTGCTTCCCCTATCCTGAAAAGAATCGGTATGGTCAACGTAAGGGTACTCGTAAAGGGTATGAACTTCACATCACAGCAACGCCTCGGCTGACGGCCACTTCTTGCTAGGCGGAACCTAGCTAAAATGCACGTATGCTGGCATAGTTTTTTGTTCTAAGCAAGGAAATACTTTTTGGTACAAACATTTCTTACACGTTGCACACAACGTTAGTTGTCAAAACTACGTTATGTTATGGTGGGATGTTGTTCGGTGCCGTTATCGTGGCATAGACGTGGTCGTCGAGGTGGTTTAAGTAAAAAGGTGCATTCCGTTTTTATGCTACTTCCTTTGCTTCGTTTGCGCGGTCGAATGAAGGCGGCGGTGGAGGCTCGGAATAGCGGGACAGGACGGTTTGCGACAGAGCAAAATAGCAAAGCAACGCGAGACACGCCGGCACTTCTTGCAGTTGCGGTGGCCACATCAGGGGCAGACTAGTGCAGGACCCAGCAGACCAGATCCGCGAAGCCGATGTAGCCTGCTGTTATAGGAGAGAGGCAGCCAGGGCAACGATATGAACAAAACGGGGAGTTCGTCGGGCGGACATCGTCGTAGTCGTTGTCATGGAAAGGAGCGACGTGAAGAACAGTCGGCGGTGGTCCAAGAATTACCACCATCACGAGCAAAGAAGCAAAAGCACGAAGCTGTCCAAGGAAGGGGCGAGGTGAACTGAAGCCCGAGGAAGGCCCGGAAAAGCAGCAGCGCAGAAGGCGAGCTGGAAAAGGGAAAAACTGGATAGAGCAGGGCTGAGGCCCTTTCTGCCCAATGAGAGTGCCGCCGGCGGCCGATGCTGGTGCTGTACCAGCCAAGCTAGATCAAGCCGGCAACAGCGGCTGCTACTGCTGCTGCTTCAGCCTCTAAGGCTTCTGCAACAACCACAGCAGCAGCGCCGCGGCAAGGCTCTAAGGCTGTGCCGTTCCCTGGGTCGTTCCCTTCTCCCTTATCTGCTCTTCCCTTATTCTCATTAGGCGTTTTTAATTACTCCCTCCCACGCGCTCCTTCAGCTGGCCTGCAGGCTTGCCGTCTAGCCTGCTGGCAGCCAGCTAGGCAGCCAGCCGTACCCGCTCCTTTTAGGCACAGCAGCAGCCGTGGAGACCGACCAACGTCCGACGACCAACCGGGCAATGGGTCGACTGGCAGAAAGGGAAATATTTAGGGGTCCTGAATCCCACTTGGAGTGGGATCCTGCGAGTAAGCGAGTTTAGTGACGGCCGGCCGGCGAGCGCTGGAAGGCCCACTGCCTTAGGCCTTGTTCATCTAGGTCTGCTGAGCTCATCCAAGGAAAGAACGAAGAAACCCATGCAATGGAATGGGATGGGTTGCCACCGCTGTCGATCAGGAGCGTGATCTAGGAGAAGGTCGCATTAGGCTGTTTTAGGAGAAAGAAGAAAGAAAGAGGCAGGCAAGCTAGCTGGGCTGCTAGCGGACAAGTAAGACGCCAGCAAGAAAACAGCGTCTCCGAACAGTGAGCTAGGCAAGAAAAGAAAAAGATGGGAACTAGTGCATGACCAACTAAAGGTGTCAGATATCGCATGAGGGAAGACGATGGAATAATACTCGAATACTTAGCTTATTCTCCCGTCAGATAACTCCTCTCTCTGATGCTCGGTGGCTAGTAGGTGGTATACTAAATAACGTATGCTCGCTTTAACTTCCATGAACAAAGGTTAAGAAACAAAAAAGAACGAGTTTCTATGGTATAATAGATGTATGAAAAGGGTTCAAAGACTGTTCGAATGCATAATGTCTGCCTGCCCAGAAAGTTTGCAACTAACGAATACCTACAGTATACAACAGCGCATAGTCTATATATAGATATAATATTTAAGATTGGATCTCTGTCGACAGCAGGGCTACTAAAGGAACACCTGTGCGTTTCCACGTTAATTCTATTTTATAAATAGAACTAGAAGTGGATAAAATAGAATAGAAGTAGATGCAGACGAGAGAACAGCATGTGACAACTGACCTTGAATAGCCCGACGTCTGAGCTCAGCAGAACGTATTCAGCCGTTGCAATTGTTTCAAGATGGTTTCAGAAAAAGTAACAAGGAGCCTCTATAGCATAGAAATACGTACATGTAAGGCTTGATGTCCACCAAAGCGTCGGAAACGGGACTTATTATTATTAGTATTATGTTTAAAAATCATCACATAAAAAAGATCCAATACAATGGATTAAGACTATCTGATCTATTGGCTTAGCAGTTCGCGCTTAGAAAGAGCATTGGACAGAGTCCAACAGTAAAATTAACTTAAATTTTGAGCGTTATACCAATGTGATACTGAAGCCCCGCATTTGACACCCAATAGAATACCTCATTCTAATGGGTACGGCTTTTGGAACGTATCTGTTTGCTTATTCAGCAGAAAGTCTTGATTGTACTGCGATATTCGTACTATCAACTATATTGCGTAGCTCAACGGCTATTAATTAGTATAGCTTTCCTATTACGAGATACGTTTATTAATGGCTATAGCGAAAAAGCTGAAGTAGTCCGAAAAGTATTGGCCGTTTTCTATATTGGGACTGCATCACACTACACCTAATCCATTTTATCAAACACACAAAAGTAAAATAGTTGGGGGTTGTTTTGAATGTCGCATTCTAGTCCTGCGATTTAACATCAGTAATCCGATTTGTTTACCCTTCATGAAGTCAGTAGCCGCCGTTTGTTCTCTGGTTGCTAGTTAATTTGAGTTCGCATTTATCATGTCGTGTCCCGTTCCCGGCACCCGTTTGGTAGTAGCCCGATCAAGCTGCTTATAGCTGCGCTCGTATAGTCGTTGGCACCAAAGCCTTCGCCTGGCTACGATGAACATTGGATTTCGCTTTTGCCTAGCTGCTGCAAGCGCAAGTTACAGTCCTGCAGGAAGACAGCTCATCGGACAACTCAGGACATCCTCTTGCGTTTTTTTAGCTTTTCAAGCAAGCTACGGCCAAAGGCAGCGGCCACTGCTACTACTCGCTAGCTAGTCAGCTTCCCTGTCGGTCGCCAGTGTGTCGGCTTGCTCAGGACACAGCTAACTCAGTATTTTTTGTATCTCCGCCAACGACAACAACGACGACGACGACCAGAGCGACAAAAAGAACGGCGGCCGTGGCTCTACGACCAGTCCCAATCTAGGGCATGGTAGCGGCCCAATGGGTTTTGCTGGATTGCCGCCGACTCAGGGACGGACAGACAGATACGCCGACAGGCCGACAAGAAAAACAGAGACAGGCAGCACTGAATTCGTCTTCAAAGGCACGAGAAGCCCCTGTGTGCAAAATGAAGAACGATAAAGGGAAAGAGTCACCGAAATAGAAAAAGCAGCAGGCCTCGCCGTCTGTGGATGCTCCTGACGACTAAGATCGACCCTAGGGCGGATCCCCTCTATGTTCCACTAACAGGGACAGCTTTTCCTCAATAACTGGGTAGAGTTCTCCTGACTCTTTCTACATATTCGTCGAGTACTCCTCGTTGTACCGAGCGGTCGCCAATTCAGTAGCCAGTCGCACATGCGAGCCAAAGCATAAAAACTACATAAAGGATTACTCTGAGGGGGCGGCAATAGCGTTGGCAACTAACGCTTTGGCAGCAGCTGCGGCAGGAGCATCGGTGGTGACGACGAGTGCTTCTTCGCAGTTGCCAGGAGATGGAATAGATCGCTGTCGTTCAGTTTTCAGCGACAACGACGATGTCGGCGGTTGTGTGCAGCTGAAACAAAATGCGCCAAGGCGGAACGAGATAACGACCGACTGACCGTGCTGTTAGCTATAATGGTCATGGCGCTAGCTGCTGTAGAAGCAACCGTGCTTCGGAGTAGCGACACTAGCGGTGTGCTGAGATAGAGGCGCTAGAGGAAGCATCACGTCCACGTACCACAAAGAGACTCAAGCACCGACCGTAAGGTCATAGACGTGGTATGCAAGGAATGCCGGCCTAACTCTACTCGTGGTAATAAGTACCTGATGATCACGGAAAAGCGGTAACTGACGGCTGTAAACGTCTGGCGACTGTTGTTTCATGATTGACAGTGTTATTTTCTATGCGTTTCTATGTTATGCGTTGTGAGTACGACCATTGTTGTCGCCTGTCTGTCTGTCTGTCCTTTTTCTTCGCAGGTTGTAAGCTTAGGATTAAATAAGATTGAGGTAGTCACCTAACATTTCCAAGACCGTCTTCGTCTGATGCTGACGTAGCGATCGATACAACGGAATCTGTATCATATATTCGGGCGAGTACAACTCGGGTTCCCACAGGTCCAGGTTCCGGTTGAGTGCAAGGTTCAACCAGGTCTATGAGACCCAAATATCTCCAATACATCGAGAACTTTCAGTTTCGAAACGACTATATCTTCTCTTCTCTCGCTAGCGTCTACTTTCTTCGAGTCAGTTACGGCTGAACAAGCTCTCACTACTGGCGGCATGTCGACAAAACACGAACGAGAATTCGCTTTTTCAGACTGCGTCCAATAAAACGAAGCCGTTCGACAGGTAGGCCAAGCCTGAGTCCATCAGACCCGATTGGTAGACTACATGGTCCACCATTTCTCGAAAAAACAGCCATCGCCGCTAGTTAACAGAGGCGCTATAAAAAAAAAAAGACATATGACGATAAAATCGGAACGGAAGGAGATAGGCTGACGGACATGGCGGCAGTGTTAGCCGACTGAACAGCGATGGTAACCGGAAGAAACACGAGGCACTAGTCCGAGGTGCAAGCACCCCCATCTCGTTTTTCTCATGCGAGTTGCTACGGGTAGCGGTCACCTGCATATAAGCAAAGAGTGTCATATACCGTCAAAACAGCACTAATGCGCTAGCGTTAGAAAAGTGGACTGAACCACTAAATTTTAGAGAGCTTCAGGCGTCCATCCTATGACGTGATCGTGACACGGGCATCTAAGATTATGCGAAAGTCTGCCCAACCTAAATCGACTTGGTACCGCTGAGATCCAAGTTCCGAGTTGAGAACCAACTGTGCACGTACTGGCGTATGTAGCATCATCACTGTATCTTTGTTGTGGATTAAGTGCCCACACGGACAAAGCTTGTCCAGAGTAACTCTCTCTCGAAGCAGTAAATTGTCTGTGGGTTCATATATGTATATATATATATATGTGCGTAATAGTATGATTCCTAACTGTTCATCACGAAGTCCAGCCGTCTGCAGCTCATGAATGGACGAGCTTTTTCAATATACTACTACTACTACTAGCAGCAGCCGAAGGCCTCGTAACCATGAAGTCATCGCGTCTTCGTAAACGGGGTTCGTCAAGTAATGCCAGAAAAGCATGCAACCCGCAACCTACAGTACAGCTTTCGTGTGACTCGTTTAATAGTACGTTTGATGTTGTAGTGACATACTGAATGGCCAAAACCCTATTCAAGGTTATGGCCATTGTGACCCTATCTATCTAATAGAACTGGATTGTAGAGTTTGCTCCGAACCACTGGTGAGTTGGTCACTCTCAACCAACTAAGCCAATACGCGCTGCCTTATGGCACCGTCAAGATAAAACAGTTAAAGTGCGTGCCCTAAATGGGGTGCCTCGGCCAATGGAAGGAACCGCTTCTGGAAACCATTATGATTACCTATTTGTTAT
>NW_019213058.1:36576-77258 GCF_002532875.2 Varroa jacobsoni | reverse complement strand
AGGATGAGAGGCAGGGATTCAGGGAATCTAACGCGAACATGTGGGCTAGGCTGACCATAGTCGAAGAGGCTCCTGTCATCGTATAGGGACGTAGAGACATAGTGTAATAATTATTGCAGTAATTTGCAGATGTTGGACCGCAGAAAACAAAGCATATTTAGCTGTTGATCTTTATAGTGACGTCTGCTTTACTATGAATGCTTTCGTATAGCATAACGTTGTTTTTCGCCACATACGGCAAGTTTATATTATTACTATCTACTTTTATATACCGATAAACTACGGCGTACTAGATAATCATGACCTAAAGAAAAGGCATAATAGAATTATTTTTCAAATTACTAACACTGCCAAAAAGTTATGTGTCGCATATCAAGGATCATATCACTGAATTATAAGATCACATATATATTTCGCGTGAAAGATCTGTCTAATTGATTGTTACCTGCTGTGTAGGTCCACTGGAATACGCATTGCGAGCAGGTGATATTTTTAGGGAAGCGCAGCCGAACGTCGAATTCTCCTCTATTGGAATTTTCCACGTAATACCGGTACGGGCTTTCGTTTTGGCGACGGCCTTCTCCAACCACCTAAGTTTGATAAAGTATTTAAGTGAAAATAAACATAGAAAGTTATTTTAAGCAAAAAGGATTAACCGCAATAAATGGAGCTGTGTAAACCTCTCAGAAAGTATGAATATGTAGGGGTTCACGCGTTTTTTTTAGGTTTTCTATCGAAATATATATTATGGTGTGTAATAGACGTTTAATCTACCTATATCGTTCGATGGGTAACATTTCTTGTTCAAGTTCTTGAATGGTAAGACACAAAATGCTTTATTGTCGAATGAGCGCCTTGAAATCAGTGGGACTAAACTGTTCTTCTCATTGAAAATATATGTAGCGCTACTGCCTGAAGTCGTGTGTACCTCTATGGGATGATTTTTCAGACATTCCTCCGTCTCCTTCGCAGGGTTCCCGTTGACCGGACATAGTTTAAACTCGAAATATCCTCGATGGTTGGCTGTCAACTCAACGGTGATGGTTCTCACTTGACCAGCTTGGTACTTGTCAGAAATGATTCCTGTGTAGTATTTTCCTCCCATTTCATTAGGTCTGGGGGTTGGTGAATCGAACGGATCCCCACAAATTCCGCAACGCATTCCATTATTTCGCTGGCGCTGATGTTGAAAATAACGAAAAAATCAATTTTTAAATTTACAGTAGTAATAAACTAACAGCCATGCAATATCTATTCTGTAGCGTGCTTTTTACTAAATATGAAGTCATGCTGCATTCGAAAACACTACGGAAGCTATTAAAAAAAAAAACATAATTTTGCTCAGATATCATGCTTTGTTAACGAATAGTATGAATCTATCACTTCCCAACTCCTGAGATCAACAGATGAAAATTATTCTTCGTTGCGTACCGGTATTCGTAGCTAAATTATCATTATTATCTCAAAAATATGTTCGCTTCCCTCTCGGGTTCACTTCCTGAATCCTTAATAGGTTAATAGTAAACTCTGTGTTACGAGTAAAGACCTTCTTGATTTTCCCATGAGGTACTTCTAAAATTGTTGGTAGGAATTTTTTTGGTATATTAGGTGTTCTGTAGTCCTGATTGCTCAAGGTCATGCTAAAAATCAGACCCTAATAAGCGAAGCCCTTTATTGTAATTATATTGACGCTTATGTGATGCTAATATAACAAATGGGTTTCCGATTGTCCACATACTATTGCCATAATACTAAATGTGCACTAGAAAAACGTTCTACCTCAGAGTAAATACAGATTTTTATCCTCATTTCCTTTATCTTTGTTATATAGATATTTATAAGCAGAATAATATAAATTTAAACCGCCTTTTTGATCTGACGAATAGCTCACATTTTAAATACTCATAGCCTATTTTTGCTTAGTATATGCGGCTGAAAATTTCTCCGGATCTCTGTCAAAACAAACTTAAATTTTGCAAGAAGCCAAAATAATCGACTTACGGTAAAGCCTCCACAAAACAGCTCGTGATCGTTATAGTTTCGTGGGGTCTTAAAGCCAAGTCTCCACATCGAAGAACGCGAGGGTGGGTGGAGGAGGCGGCCATGCCCTGAAACCCACGGCGCGGTTCCTAATAGAGCCAACACGACAGCCACAAAGACCTGACACCAATATCCCATACCTGCAATAATTGCAGAGACTTTAAGAGACTATATCGCTCAAACTAAAAATTTAGTCTAGGCAAATTATATTCCAACCAAATGTTCTATATATAACTATTAGTATGTGAAAAATACCAGTTTGAGGATTATTCTTGAGCATACATTATGTATACAAGCAAGCATTTCTATGTATGTGACAATCGTAGCGAAAATGGCCCTAATGATATCCAAAATTTGCTACGTGCAAGGCGGCTGACAGCGGTAGCAGGGTGGCAGTTGTTTGATAACCAAACGAAGGGACGATAATTAACAGAAGAGGGTGAGTCATCTGCTAGAGCGTCATAGGATAATTTAAACAAAATAGAAAAATACCTAGCTCAGGATAATTTAGGCAAAGTAATAAAATGGCTGCAGCTATCTGATCGAAATGCAAAACCAAAGCGATGAACTTATGGTCGGTAACGTAACGGAATCACCCCCCAACAACCCAATGGATTTACTTAAACGAGACCCTAGAAGAATGCATTGGGCAAACGGTAATGCGATTATAAGAATATCTACAATGAAATATCAGCAACAGCACAGGGTTATGACAAGTAAGTTCGAACTTGCCTTATACACAAATAAAAACTGAAAAAAAATGAACAGTTTGGTAGTTAATGAAACTCTAAAAGCAGACTAATGTTATACATCTGTAGGTACGCAGATGTTGTCACTTGGTGTACCCTCAGATGTTCCCAATATTATAAATGAAAAATGCTTGTACAAAAGACAAGTCGTTTCTAATAGCTGAACGTCAAATTTTTTCTGGGGTAAATTGTTCGCGGACCTAGGGCCAGAAGGGCGCAGGACAATAGGCTTAGATCTGCTTCGAGGATACCGACAAACATTTCGAGAAATAAATGAGCAGATGAGAGCAGGATAACCGATTTGGTCAATTCGTGTGCTTTTGTTACCCATTTCCCTTACAGCATTTCAAGCTTTTCGAATCTCCCTACGAGATTTATGACGCCAAAAAGAATATATTGCCCCGTTTGTGTACATGCCAACTTAGGTAATAGAAACTGACCCAATGTATCTTTGATAATAGTTACATTTACCTATTCGATTTAAAAATGCGGTATAGACAGCGGAACATTTTAAGCGAAAGGATTGCTTACCACATGACATTCTGGCCAGAGACCACACACGATGGTACTATCCACTAGGTTCCGTATTAGATATTAATGCAGCCCCCTGATGCGTACGAAACGTTTGGATATTTACTAGACAGCACTGCTGGGTAGAACGTAAAAGCATTGGATACACTATAGTCTACGAAGGCGTTGTAAACATTTGTTCCATTGCGTAATGCTAATCACTCTCTATATACGAGCGCTTTTCTAGTTCTCGTGTCACCCTTAGAGGTGAGGGCATCACCGTCATAGAAAGCAGCGACAATTCAACGTAAACCTCTTGCCAACCGTGGGAGTCAATAAGTCTATTGTTCATATCCTTTTTTCCTAAAGGATATTCCATATGATTCGTAATATGTTAGCCTTTCTTATTTTTTTTTATAAACTCGAACGTAATTTAAAGAACATTTGGAAGCATTAAGAATATTGGATGTTATTCTGAGTTTATAAGTACATAGTTAAATTAAAAAGAGTATAAAATCCATTAATAAACAGCAATATATCTGTAAAGGACGACCTACTATTCTTGAAGGATCCTGCCTATATGTTGCCCCTTTTTGTTCGGATAAGCATTCGTCTCGAACAGCTAGAACGATCACCTCAATGTGTAATGAGTTCGACGACGTAGGCGATACGTTTGCCAGTCTATGAATCTACTCTTTAGAAGTCTATAAGAAACAGGCCTATAGTATGTTCACACTATTTTACTTGCTCCTTATCCGGTAGCCCTGAGCAGGCTCATTGGCATAGCAAGCATAGTACCGCATTATGGCCTAATTAGATTAAGGCAGGAAAGAAAGCTCGTTTCAGGGAGCGGGTGGGGGAGACTAGTGAACAGCCTTTGATGTCACCATATAGTCTTAAGCAATCACATCGCACAGAACTGCTAGCCATGTTCGGGCCTCACACACAAATACGAGGTAATGCTTGCTCGCGTTAGTGAACATGTTTACTGTAATAGCTTAACCTGAGTAAGTTTTCATTACTTGTACTCTTTGCCTCTATTCGCAAAGCTAATTCGTAGTGTTCCGCTTGCGCTCGTAACTATTTAGGTAAACAGCTTCGACTCTACTTCATCTGTTTACTCCCCGTTGGTAAGTATGGGATTATGATGATGAGGGCTTGAATTCGCTTGAAGAGCTCGAGACTCTCTCAAATATAAATTTAACGGTCCAAGGGTACAAGCCGAATTTGTCTGAAGAAGAACCAAACGGAAAGTACTTTCATGATGAATGTCTTGGGTTTAATTTCGAAGAAGTAGGCTATCTCTCAATGCACTTCCTTGCGACAAAAATTTGCTTCGAAGATATAACATCATGGAAAAGGGTCTCAATTATTACCGGCCGTTATTACAGTGAATTATTTAACAGAAGTTAACCGGTTACTGATTCATTAAAAAAAAAAAAAACAGAAGGCCGTATACAGTAGGTATTAAATTAAATATTACGTAAGTTTCAGATAGGTTGGTCCTTCTGTCTACCACTAACATTGTACGTGCTGCCTAAACTAGATGCATTACCACGTTCGGAAAAAACCTAGGATCTGTTTCGTAATTCTAGTCTTGCATCCTATTTTATATATGCATCGAACACGTTCAGGCAAAAGTATAACGTTCACCTAACTTAACACCGAGCTGTTGACTTTTATTCAAAAGAATAGATATCAACTTGAATCACTTCTCTTTACGCTATAGCTTTCAATCAAAACATTTGTTTGACGTAATTGCAGCGTACATTGATAGAGAAGTCTGCTTGATTTTACCAAGTGCAAGTGTTTTGTACAAAAATGTCGTATGAAACCTGGTCTAAGCGCTACAGACACTATTCTGCACAGAGATCGTCCTTGACCAAGAATCTTTTGTGCAAAAGCCATAACGTTTCTATATTTTCCGAGCTCTGCACAATAAGCATGAGACAGTATTAAAAAAAAAAAAAGAAAAAAAATAATATTAAATGTTTTAGTTAAGCAGAAAGTTCTCGCCCTACTACGAGAGGCTTATGCACTAAGTATAACGCAATGACGCTGAAATTCGTCGTGGTATGCTTGACAGAGGTGTTTAGGATTCGGATAACCTAGACAGCTTGACAATAGGAGAAAAACAGCGGAATTGCTAAAGCTAATTTGATGACAGGTCATAAAACTGTTTGAATTATTTAGTAGATTAGTTGAAAGAGGACTGCCGACGATCTTCAACGAGAAAATTGAAGTAGGACAAAATGGATACCGGCAAACGTGGTAACAGGTAGCGCAGGGCAGGATTATAGGAGTTCAGGCCAAGCAAACCCGAACTCGCTTCAAGTTAGAAGAACGAAGGTCATAAGATCATGTCCAGTGTACATGTTCAAAGTGAAACATATCGAAAAAATTGATCAATAATTAGGTAACTAGCCTACAAACGTTGGACATGCAACAGCTACTTGATCCTAACTTTGTATATATTCCATTCAGAAATCAGGTGAAAATAAAAAAAAGATACACTGAAGTACCTACCTTTCAATCTTTATATAAAATCGATTACTTGAATAGCAAGCTGGTGAGTCTGGTTTGTGTGTATTTAACGCATAAAAGACGTAAGTGCTCTTTAACATTACAGACTGACAAAATCGTACCTAGAGAAATTACGAACGTCAAATTTACGCTTACTCGACTTCTGGGAGCGACGACAAAAGTTCAAACATTGCGATGTTTACTTAACTTAAAGTACAACGACTTAGGTACCGAATTATTTGAATAATGTGAAAACGGTTTGTGTCCAGGGATTTTTCGTAGAACAGGAAAAAGTGAAGTCGGTACTGCTTTATAGACACATTTAAAAAATATACTAGAACGCATTTTGTTGATTTTTTTCGTTTACAAAACAAAGTAGTAATATATTTTTTAACAAACGTTAAACATTGGAGTATTTCTCATTATAATAAGGGCTAGTCTTGATTAATAACGTGATCTGATTCATAAGCACAGGACCATAGATCCTAAAGGAAGTGGAGGTTAGCTAATGCTAGATTGTTGCAGTTTGTGGGATCGACGATAGTCCGTATCCCTAGAAGGGCACACTCTCAATAGTTACGCGCGAACAGCAACGCTTATTGCGTATCTTCATGGGCGACGTGTCGGCAGTGTTACCCATTTTTCGGTGTAATTCGTTAGTCTGTAGGCTTAACTTGAAACATTTGACCAGAAAGGGCCCGACACATCGGGCAGCCACTCTTGGCAACCGTCAAAACTGCATGACTATGTGTATGTTAACCTTGTACTAATGTTCTATCCTATTAACAAGCCATCTACTTTCTACGGCTGATCAAATGAGATAGCTTCAAGTCCATCTGACGCTTTTAATAGAGGATACCTCATTATGGCGACATAGCGGCAGCAATTAGGGTGCATTATTCACTGTTGAGCGCTGTGACCACGAGGCACTTCCAAGAATTCCTAAGATCGAATCAATTGCATATATAGCATCCGCCGGAACAGCAACTATCGGACCTCGGTTCGTTATCTCCGGGTTCCGGCCTTGCCTCCTCACGGCTAATTTCCTTTGTTGCTGTTCTGCCCAGGGCTAAAGGCTCGCCCATGACCTTGCTTTCCAATCGCCTTCATTCACCCATTGCCATTACCAGATACTGTTTCATACGCACAGAACTGCCCAGCTTCGTCTATTAACTAGATAGCAAGCCAGCAGAGCATGAACGGTGGTACTGTTCCTTCGCGAATCCGTAGCTGGCGACGGATCTTTGGCTTGGAACCACTATTACCACCAACGCTAGTCTGCCCTAAACGACAGATCCAGCAGCTTTGGCATTGTCTTAAAACCAAGATGTAGTCTATTTTGACTCACTGATGAGTAGCTTTTGTATGCTCGGTGTCGCTATGTCAGCTTCGATGCGTTGAATGTCAAGCGATGAAAGTCGCATCAACGGCATGCCTTCATTGCAGTAGAGGCAAAAGTCTGATTCATTAAAGATTGCGCGGAACGGTCCCATTGCGGCTGGGCGAAGTGTATATCATACGAAGGAGTAATCCGAAGAAACTTTTTTGCCTAAATGACTGCATGCGTGTCGACAGGGCCTGGGCAAACAGGATTAGCGCGGCATGAGATACGTGGAGATATGGACGAGAAACAACGCCGACTTCTTTCAAGTAAAATCTACATGTGAAGAACGTTAATAGTAGTAGTTTGCCTTGGATAAACTTTGCTAGATGGGCATATGGAAAGTTTAGCATACACTTTCCACAAACGCTGGACACTGATTGATACACGCTTGGAAAAGCTGTTTTCTGCTTACGAGTAATGACGACGATAGAAAAAAAAAATTAGAAAATCATACTTCTTCTTTAATCTTTGAGCTTTTATTTGATCAGTTTGATCAAGAATAGCATCGACTTCTATGAGCATAGGCTCTCTGAAGGGCAAAACCCAGTCAATGAACTTTGGTAGTTGGCTGGCCAACTTCCTAGAACTGCAGCCAGCGTGCAGCTTTTGTCAGACACCTATAGGACTTCTTGGTGCATTGTTGGGTATCAAGTGGCGTTTCCATGATGCTCTGGCTGCGATGTGTGTGCCTACTAATTATAAGGACATGTTACCTCTTCTAGGCTAGACTGAACGTGAAAACTCGAGGCAGGAAGTGGAATGTAGCCATGGTGTACATTGCTATATTGGAAAGCTTCTCCCTGACCCGCAACCGTTGAGGTACGATTATAGGCGACCAGTGAGAACACCTACCGGAGGTTTTGCAAACGTTTCAAAAGCGTCATTGGTTCAGCTAAATTGCCTCCCTTTTTATGGGTTTGATAACTTATCGGAGAATGGTACGGCAAGAAACGCAAACCCTTAATCCAAAATTTCGACAGGATATCCAAAGGTTAAATATTTTTGTTAGAACACTTACTGGAGACGTACGCGGAGAACTCTAAACGAATATATACACGTTTGGAGCTCAAAAAGAAAGCCATATTTCATCATATATATATATATATATATATATATATGATCTATCATCATTAGTATATAATTCGCCAGACCTGCTCAAGGCGTCAAAATCATCTGTTTAAACTTGACAGCGATCTGAACCAATTGACCTCTATGTTTACAGCTGATTTTTGTTTTGCATGTCCCAAAGGAGTCGCATAAAATGAATACTGAGCAAAAGAGGCAAGTTGAGGACAGAACGGAATTATGAGGGGCCCCTTAGTGATTCGAATTAAATGTATAAACTATTGTGAATAATTGATACCTTATATAATATATTACATAATAGGTCTGAGCTACGTAGCCTATTATAGAAATCTTGTGATTAAGCTTGACCCCTAAGTGCATCCCATTTGAATGTAAGTCTTCGCTTAGTGTCGTATTGTCGTTAACCGTTATCCCTTCATATCTTGCCAATGCATTTACCACTACTAGCTCATATGGCAATCTGATTTGAATACTGAACTAGCAGATCGCTTTGCGTTGAAGATATTTCTATTGTACAGCCTGAGCTTTCAGCGCTGGAACACCGTTGCCTTTTGTACCGTCTTCTTGAAGATCCGCAGCATTCGAAGTTAATAGTAATGAGTAACGTTTAATCCACCGAGCTGCCACTGCCAAAAAAATCGCAAAAGACGCAAAGCAAATCGCGCCTTTGCTTCTGCTGTCTTTGATTTTATTAGTTACGCTCTCTGGGTATAATCTCAAATTAACCTCGACATTATAAGCGTAAGCAACGTCTTCCCTGAATTTCTAATTTTGTTACAAATAATTTTGATTGCATTTTAAAGAAATTTTTATACTAACGCTATTTTTCTTCTTGTGGTATTTTATCTTGTGACGCTTTCTCGTACCACCAGCGTATATTTCATCTACACGATCAGTAGCTATTGTTAAGCTTCCTTATAATGTTCTTATTCTGCTCTTAGCTTCAGCTTATCTCCAAAATGGATTTTACAGGTAACCGTTTACTTAGAAGGCCGCTGCTACTTAGCTGCCAGGAAAAAAACGCTTTACAACACTAAAATAAATTGATTAGGCCTGAATTTAGCCTAGTTTTTATGGCTCAACATCTGTCGTGTTCTGGTCGTTAACACCAGGTGGCGTGAGGTCCATCGACAGGTACGAACCATTCCATTTGGGAAATACTCAAACGTCCCATATGTAAATTCATAAAATTAAAAAAAAAACAGATGAAATATACATGTCTAGTCTGTTCGTTGTGTTTGTATGTAACTTGTTTCTCATTGGAAACCCTGCATAACCGTTCTACATGCTAATATCGTTCGCATATAAATAAAGGTATGCATACCTTTATTACAGTGCTTTATGTTGTTTATTTTATACGTACAAAAAAGGCATATTTAACCTTATGCATAAGGCTAAATATGCCTTTTTTTGTACGTATAAAAAATACGTATTCAATTAATTTAATTGATCATGCTTTTTTCCGGATAACTGTTTCCGGATGTGAGTGAAGCACACCGTCCATAGCGGCATTTGATCATTATCATCTTATATGGCCACTCGTTTTCGTTCTCGTCATTTTGCCATTGATAACACACACGAAATTCGAATCGTTCGTTAATTTGACAGTCACAGATGATCCGTTACATCTCCCAGAAAAAAAAATTGTCTAAGTTCAGCAGACGCCAAGAGACGGTCAGTGGACTCGTCGATTTTTATCGCGGCTTCGCGCTTTGGTGCTGCCAGTGAGAATACATTATTTCTATCGACCGTTGCTTCCGAAAGCAGCAGAGCTCCGAAACGGATCAGCATCTCGTACGAACGAACAATACCCGTTGCATGACAACCACGATCGGATGATGTAGCATGACGATGTTTGACAGTATTCTGGTTATAGCCAATATCTGTGATGATTTTTGCGTTTTTTTTTCTTATTATTGAGACGTCGCTATGTGCGCCATCATTGCATGCCATTGCTACTCTCATTTCTATAGCTTTAAGTTAGGATTTTACCTCGACAGGTGCCGTCAACAGATAAAACAATATTAGAGAGTAAATTTTCTGCTAAACTTCCCATTGCAGTATAATTTACAAAAATGTACGCTGAAACTATTACCTCTAAATCGAATGTATTGTTGACATTTTCTTTGGATATCAAGTTTTTATTTTGTTAGTCTGATATCTATTGTACAACTAGTTTCATTAGTTCAGCTTGAATACTCTAGGTACAGAGCTGAAGGTTTGATATGAAATATCCTCTCTCGCAGTAAATTAATATAGGTATATAGAAGGCTCTCTTAGTCGCAGACGCAGAGACATATTACAGTATCTTTATGAAGTCTCAGTAAACACAGATGAAAATAACTCATTCTTCGACTGTCACTACCGTTAAGAATGACACACTTCACCGAATGCGGCTTCTTTTTCGCTTTCTCCAGAAACGTCTGTAGGTCGGTATGATTCATGTGGTGAAGTAAGAAAACAGGTAAAATATCAGCAGGAGAAAACGTCCAAGGAGATGGAGGGGGGCAGGGGAGACCATCGAACATATAGTACGTGTCTTGCTCCGAGTGCTCAGTCACTCCGCTCATTCCAGTCACTTGTTCGCGTCATCAAGCTGATGCGTGGGTCAGTGCTAACCACTTGTCCGTATTCTTTCTTATCTCTCGCATTGTCGTTACGTCCAAACGATTCGGGTCATTTCAGCTTTGTCCGATAAATCCGCCGACCCGCAGCCACGCTTCAGCTCAACGTTGTTTTCGAATAACTCCAACGCTGTTTGGGTACATCTCGCACCGTCATCAATGATCCCAAAACACGCTATGCCGTATGTGTGGTCATTTCAATCGCGTTGCATTACGGCGTGTTGTCGTCAGCCGCACTGCCGTTATCTAGTTTGGTCAGTTCAAAGTAGCAAACGAGAGAAACATAGACGTACGTTTAAGTGGGAGCAGAAAAGGACACCAAGAGCGCCCGATGGTATTTAGTCCAATAATTTTACGCGCACTTCTGCTAACTGTTCTGCTATTTCTAATTAGTGCCATCGTGTCCAAAAAGAATGATATATATACTGGCCGGCATTGCGTTATGCATATACCCCATATTGGCCGTCCACTGCTTCGGCAGCAGCAGCAGCAGCGACGGCTAAAACAATTGAAACAAGGTCACGAGTTAGACCTGCCTCAACTCGAACTGCAATGTTTTTCTATTTGAAGTGATTGACGCGATCATTTCAGCAGCAACAGGCGCAACCAACAGAGCTGCAACCAACTACGTTGTTTTCTTAAGTAAGTTACGTATCGCACCATGAATTTTTATATAATGATATAGCATACGTTCGATTAGAGCAAATCCTATGTGCTGGTTTCTGTCGTTACACGCAGAGCCGGTTGTAGTCTGTTCAGTGATACCCCATCATTTTAGTAGCCCATGCTACTATACCAATGACCCTATTCGATAACTCGAGCGAAAATTGGCTAAAGGTGAGCGAAAGAAAAAAAAAAACTAGATTATGAAACTTTACTTTTTTTCATCTAAAAATAAAAAACAATAATGCAGTTGTGAGTCATCCGGTGTTCCCGTGATTCCTCAGAGACCTCTAAAATGAGAGGCCAACCATAGTCGTAATGGCATGTTCCAGATTCCCCGAACAATCGATGGATGAAACATATTGCCGTAATCAAGTGAACGCTAAAATCGTTCTCTATATTACGATCTTGAATGACAAAATTGTTTTTACTATGAGAAGAACAAATACGGTCTCCGTGATCCGCGATAAATGCGGTTTATAAAATAGGTTACAACTTGGACAGTTGAACGGAAGCGTATGCTACGATAGCCAAGCGAGTACTCCATAAAACAAGAAGCGTCAGATAGCTATCTGCGGAGAGCAGGAGTTTGATCATTGGATACAAGCTGATTTACTCATAACGTCGTGAAAGATTTCATTTTTACGGACATAATAATGACAACGCCGGCTTGTTCCGATTTAGATAATTTTCTTCCCCAGATAAAAAAAAAGACTAGTGAAGGAGCTCTTAATCGAATTAATGGCGTCCACAAAAGCGGCCAAACCTATCGCCGCTAACGATAACGATACTGATAACTCAAAAAAAATTCGGCGAAGTAAACTTCCTAGAGAATATGATGTTTTTGTAAATATTAAGCTGCTAGGAACAGAAACTGTGCGTGGAGCATACGTATAGATGGTAATCCCTTCATGACCAACCCAGACTATTCGATTAGATATATTGATGAAAAAATCTCAACAAATTATGTATTTTTTAGACAAAGTCTTCCGTGTGGAAAATTCGTGTCTTCCGCGTAATTCTGTATACTGCACTGATATATAAAAAATTATACCAGACCATTTTCAAACAATAGGTTTGTGACAACATCACGATCTATCAATTAAAGATTTTTTATTGAATAAAGGCTTAGTTCTATGGTTGAGACCAATTAATATATCAAAATAATAAAATTAACGTTCTGACCACATATATGCAGGACTACTACGCAAACTAAGTACGGGCGGAAGCGAAGAACCAACGTATAATCTCAAAATTAGACGTTGAATGAAGCAATTTTTCTGACTAAATACCTTGGTTTTTGCTTGCACAAATAATCCTCACACGAGTCTTACCGACCGTCTGTTTGTGACCGTTATATCGCGAAGAGTGTTGACACGGATATCAAAGACCAAGAGTCACAAGAATGGCAGCTCTAACAACAATATAAATATAGAAGAATAGCGGTCCATTTCTTACTAATTTCTGTGCGGCGAGAAGACGTCTTTCTGTATGTTCTCATGAGTTCTTAATGCTGAATATATAAGCAGTCTTCGAAGACGCGTATTTTAGTCCTGACCGCATGGTCGCTTTTATTAGCGTCTAAGATCTGGCCTTATCTACTATAATCTGTTTTTCTTTGCATTATTATTATTATTTAGATGGTAAAAGAAACAGATGTGGAATACAGCTTTTACGAATAGAAAATCGGTTACTACTTGCCTAGTTATCAAAACACAGTCAAAACGCGCATGATCTCTCAGTAAAGATGGCCGATGGCACCCGAACTACACGTTTTCCAAATCTCAACCAAATTAAGTCAATAATAATAATAATAATATAGTGTTTAATCGAGATGTAGAGCAAGTATTTTTTTACGATTTGCCATTAACCCAGAAACCCATGCTTGTGCTAGTCTACACCATATCCCACATAGGTGCTCCAAAATTTACTCCATGCTAAACTCATACAAGTAACATGTTATGCGCCATTAGTATCAACACAAATCTTATAATGTTACGCAGTACTCTATGCACATATTTTGATGCACAGAAAAAGCAGTATCCACAATTTTTCTAGCGTGTACCAATGACTATTGACGGTCCGCTCTCAGCTTCGAAATAGCCTATATATCCGTACGCCGGTCAACAAGTTCATAACACAACTATAATCAGCTGTGTTTTTGAAGCATTACTTTAAACCATTGGCCCGTGTTGTGTTATTCACGTCTGACCATCTTTTTCTATCTCATTCCATCGTCGGCCATCTGAAAGAGCTCATTTGCGCACCACGGCTTGCCGTTCGGACCGGTTCGTTTCTAGCGAAAACAGCTGGCCCGATCGCCCCCCAGCCGTCGCGTCCTTTTCGCCAGCTTCGATGGTATCGAGGTCAAGCCTTGCTTTAATACTACCAGCACATCAGTACCAACCAGTCCGACGCGATACGTGCATCACAATAGCGTTTGTGGCATACTAAAATGCGCAGGTTACCACGTGCTTGCCGCAGTAGAAATGGCTGTTATCGTGACAAATTTACTCCCAGCGACTGGACTGGGGATGGAATAGCGTCAATGGATAAATATGTATGTCTATTTTATTACTACTAACAAACATACTTTTACTATTCGAGCTGGCAAGTTATCCATCAATTACTCGAGTAATGATTGTAGAGTTGAGATTGATGGCGGCTTGCTTGTCAGGTGTTTTCTCATGGTGGTAGTTAAGGAAATGGACTGCAGACAATAGTACTCTTCACGGAATGGAAACCTTGAACCTGGAAACCGACTTATGGTAGAACGAAACCATTAACAACGCCTATATAACGACCTCAAACTTGTTTGGCGTATAGCTCTTTTGGATACGGTAAGCTTCTAAATAGTAACATGTCGAACGAACTACAATTATAAACTCTAACAGAGTAGAACTGTATTGAAATGGAAGCTTCCCGACTCTAAATGCAAGCTTCAGTTTTCAGAACAAAATATGCCAACGTACTCTAGCTTTTTTTTGTCTTAGAATTAACACTACGCTTCAATATTATCATTTGCTTCTATTTTAATTAATCATTGGTAAAGCTAGGCCATGGAGGTGATCGGAACAAAAATAGGTCATAATTAGATCATGATAAAAGCGGTAAATTATTCAGATTTAGAAGTAATCAGAAAGCTTCCGTCGAACCCTCGACAAGAAGCCTGCGGGGGAATTTTTTGTCGGTGCACTTTCTGTAGGTCACAGCCGGTGGCGGAACATTAGCGCTAAAGGCCTAGTTTGTAATTATTAATAAAACACGCTGCCAATAAGGACCCGGTTTTGCTGTCTTCAATCACCTATTGGCATCTATGCGCCATATAACAGTTATAGCTCTTTAAATATATACACGCAGTAGTTTGTTGTCGTTATTTGATTATCCTTATTATCTTCACTTTCCTAACATATTAATACAATCCCTTGCTCTATTCTAACTTAGTTTAAAGTACTTAAACTTTAAAGGCTTTATGGTTAACTTATTTAGCACACAACGGACTTTCCAAATACCCAAAACATTTTCCCGGTTTCAAAATCGGTTCCAAATCTGATCTTCCACATGAATTAACATATCAATGAAAACAAGTATACTATTGTTATTATAATCGTTCTTTTTTTTGATTCAGTCAAATCAATTTAACGCATAATCGACACAGATGTTATCTATATATTATTAGATCTTCTTCGAATGCTTTCCGACAGAAAGCACATTCTATAACCCGAAATCTGTGTTTTCCGGGTTAGTGGAGATCCAGCGCATATGACGCATGTGGAGAATGGTATAGAACATAAGTGTTTATCGTATGAATGCACAGATCCGTACGTAAGTAACAACTAGTGCATGCCAACGATCAGACGGCACAGATTACTGACGTTGGCCAGATCTTGCCTTCTGATCCGAATGCATGGACCCACTTCCGTGCCGTAGTCTACGGTCGACCGTTACTTCCTACGTCGAGCGTAACGGTACTGCCAACATTACATGTGAACCGGATGTTTGGGTGAGCGATGAAAATGAGAGTCCTGGTAACCGGCGGAGAATTATGTAACCCGTGTATAATGCATGTCAAATCGATCACAGTGAGTTTTTATTAAGTAGCTAAAAATTATTCAAGGAAGTTTAGTGAAAAGTTAGCACTAATTGATGAAGTAGCTGTATGAAATTACATGTGATCAACTAATAGTACTTTCTCCAAGGAAAAGATCGAAAAATTTCAGGAGCAACTTGGCAACACTCGCTTATGTGTTTAGCAATATAGTTTAACTACCATCGATAGTTTTCCAATTTGTATAAAAGCCTAATTGGCCCTACCTTGAATTCGCCTCAAACGGAAACTGTTGCTCTGTGAAAGGTCAAGATCGTTGCGCAGACGCTTGCGCCCATGCTACGCCATAACCGGCAAAGTAAGATGGTCCCGTCAGAAAAAGTTAACTCCTGCTCTTTGTATGATCGTCCTGGTTAACGGGTGCGTAGATTGTATAGGATATAAGAGAAAAGAAAGAAGAAGTATCAAGCCGGTTTTTTTTTCATATGGTTATCACCAACAGTTATTGCGAGAGTGGCTATGTATGCAGTTTTGTGGAATATTAAGAAAAGATTCCGTCTCGTTTGTTCCTACATGCTCATTGCCACCAGCGAGCGTGGGATGCGTCCATTTTGTTCACTCAGGCGAAATACCCCAGGGGGGCAATGGCCGTACAGGTGAGCCAGTGATGGCTGTGTCACAGTCATCGTTGACGCACCTATTCATCAGTTAACGTGATGCATTGTTTCTTGTTTTAGGTCATTAAAGGAAGGCAGTGACTACTCAAAGGGTGCCTATGCTATTGCTTAAATGCAATTGGTGCGCAGGGAAGCAAGTCTAGCGGAATGTGTCCTAAAACAAGCAACCTATTCCTATGAGTATACAACTATATATGCTAGTACGTCTAACATAGAAGCTCTGTCCGTTTTCCCAAGCTACTTGCAGAAATTCAATTACAAAATGTCGTTTCGCTAACCTGTAGTGAATTGGTGGAAATCATTCGCCCTAGAACGTACGCGATTTTTGATGACCCATAATTTAACGAAACGCCATAATCGACCGGAGGATTTTAGATATACATATATATATATATATATATAACTTTTTAAGACATGCGCAATTATCGTTAAATACAGGTTGAACACATGTATCGTTGATAGATCGTATCATACAGAAGATTACTAAACGAACAGCTTACCAATTAAAGCTTACACGGAAACCTTCTCTGCGATGGAAAAAACTTTTAGAATAGAATTTATTAGATAAGTGGATATGAGAGGTGAGTAAAGAAGCATTGAATTTAGTATTGAGTGGCGTTTTTGCCCACATATATTCTCATATAAATAGTAAATAAAATTTAATCAAGCTTGATCACACACTATGCGCCCTATTTTTTTCGCTTTACGGGATTGTTTCATAAATGTTAAACCACTAAATTTTTGCTATTTGCCAAGCGCCCATGCGTTTTTCTGGCTATACCAGAAATTTTGTAAGCCTATTCATTCTGATTGTGGTACGTAACGCCTAAACGACACTGCTCGGTGTGAGTCTACGCTCTTTGAGGTCACTTAGAACCATGGCTTTTCGAATAAAAAAAGTAATCAGTTTAATAAGTAGAATATTTGTATTTGGTATGACGCGGTTCTGACCTTTAACAAGGTGTTATTTAGGAAAAGCACTAACATAGACATCGTATTTATTCCCTTAATTCCAAAACATATGCACAAATAATAGTTACAGGCTTTAGCTATATGGTCGTTCTTCCTAGGTGATCCTAACTCCGTCTTGGCAAAAAAATTAAATGCGATTTCCTACAAAATTACATTGCCTCTATCAGGTTTCACCTTATGTGCTGAATGTCACGGCCGGGCTTGGACATATGACCCTCAACTTCCTTAGCTAGCAACAAAAGGGTAACCTCCTAAGCCACCCTGATGCCATTCTAAAATTTCTTATAAACTCCAAAGCCAATAAATACCGATACCAATTACCTAACGGCCTAGTAAGCTGGATCCTTGTCGGGTACAAGACTGGGGTACTCACCACTGCCTTAAGAGCTACAGAAGTCCAATGATTGTTCCTCTTGTCCTTCGTAGAACGACCGTAATCTTCCCTCAGTTGCAAGGAACACGAAAAGACACAAACTGTTTGATTCGAGTCCCTAGTTTTTTGTGCATGTGCCCACGCGCACAAAACTTTAATGATAAAATCGTGTAATCGGTATTGGTCAATCACTTTCGTCACTTTCGCAGAATGTTACATTCGTATTTACGCACGTTACGTTAGCAAAGTTACACAAGGCAACGAAGGTCCTTAAGTCAGTTCATATATCGATTTATAAATTGGGATTTACACTTCTTAATAATAGTAGTATTTAAGCATCTTGCACGGACTCCTGTCTTAAGTTTCATTGTAATAGCATCTGGACTATTAAAATTGCGTCGATTTTTAGTCACACATAAGTGTGATCCGTTAAGCTTTCGTATAGCAAAATCTGTGCGTATTACGTCTATTTCATATTATTACTCATACTGCTGCGTCTGTTGAGAGCGGCAGCGAACTGCAGTGGCAGGCGATCGCATCTATCGCGCGGAGTCACTGTCACAGGCGGACTTTTCTTCCGGCGTGGCCCTTCCGCTCGACTGATGAGCGTCCACTACGATATAGGCTTGACGATCTATACCGCCATCTGCCGCTGGCAGCACATTATAATAGTCCTCAGATAGACGACGAATAGAGGAACGTGATGCAGTCTTCTACACGCGGTTCGGTGTTTGGATCTTCTGGATGAAACAAAATACAATATTCCCCATAGTTGGTCCCTTCTCCCCCGGGGGGCCCTTTCCCTTCTTGTTATGCAGATCAGCTCGGACAACTCGACAGCTATGAAGCAGCTGCGGCAAACACACACGTGCAGGCCGAACAGGACGGAGGAGAAGATCGGAAAGCTTAAAGCAAGACCACCGATCCGCGGTCAGTTGTAGCTCATGGTCGGCGTTCTACTCGCTGTTACTGTTAATCGAGAAACGCCGCGGAAAATGGATCCACGTTGACGACTCGTCGCCGACGTTCGCTGCCGTATAGCCAGCAGTCGGCAACGGAGACGGCTCTAATACAGACAAGACAGGACAAGCATACAATGACGGCCGGATGCAGTCAAGTACTACGCGTTGATATGAAGCTCCTACTTATTGCTACTGGCAAGAGCTGGTAGCGTAACTAGTGCTACTGCTAACGTTATCTATAACACAGATAACTTCGACTATTGTATCTATGGTGAAGAGCAAGTCGACGCATTTCCACATGTCCCTGGCAAGGTTCAGACACTCGAGAAAGGCGGAACGAGCAAGCGACAAAACTGCTCGGCGGCAAACATACATAGGATACATAAAATGAATAGAACTGCATTGTATGTTACGGCTCACTAACGACGCTACCAGGTCCGAATCCAGTAAGAGCGTCTTAACTCCGGACCCAAAATTGCGTCCTTCGGAATCTGGTCGACCGCTACTGTTTCGGATCTAAACGCCTAAATGACTGATTGCAGTAGTGGCATTGCAGCCTATGACTAAGTCAAACTCACAAATCTTCTGTAGAAGGACTATGAAGCAAATGAAAAGTGACGTGAGTGCGAGATGTTACATGTCCGATTTGCCGCGCTTCAAACTCAATGGAAATAATAATAATAACAGCTTCAGTGAAGTCCTCATACGTTTAAACAATCGTTCCTATTTATTCCGCCTATGTAAATAGATAACAACGACGAGGAACGTCGCCAATGACATTGAACTATGTAGGCCGTGCTTCATTTCCCGTTACTTGCGGTACCCGTATGTTAGACTTAGCCAAGCGGCGAAGCGCGCTGCATTCGTTGACCAATTTGACAATAGCAAGGCGTAGCCTGTATTCAAGATGTTGCTTTAAACCTAAATTTTTAGAATTCAAATGACGAGCTGCCGGCATGGTGCCGCATCGTCCCTCTGTTACCAGTAACAATCGGCGAAGGTAGTTCGCACTGGAGTGCGGCCGCTGCGAGCTTCAGATAGATTACGGCTTGTAACAGATCTTATTCCATAGCAAGGGAACAAACTAAAACTCAATATGGAATGTGTTTCTTTTTTTTGACTAATTAAGGTCGCCCTGTGGCCCTATACTCTAGCTGTATAAAATACGATCGAATCAAGGACACAGCGGAAGATTCTTCGTGATTCAGTCCATCGAAAACCTATGTCTTACGCATAAGCCAAGTGAACAATTTTTAAATACCGAGCTCTTCAGATCACGAACCACACTCCTAACGCACATACGGTTTCCAGCTAGCATACTACCTACCCATTATATTAGCGCTACCAAATTAGCTGGCGATATTAACAGCTGTAAAAGCTTCAGGACCAGTCGGCTGCTGGTTAGAGGTTCAGTTGCTAATTAGTGTATCACTAAACAGAGAAATCAATAATGTGCCGATAAGAAAGTTACAACACAGAACTTGTATTTGCCATTTGCTAAACCTAAAACCTTTAAACGGCCGATGCTTTTATAATTCGATAACTGTCAAAGCTCCATAGGGGCATGACATACCTGGCGGTCAACAGTAACTTTACGAGCAGTTTACGCTAAAGCACGTGACAATTCAAAGAGCTACTTGGCGCTAGATCGAAGTAGTTGAAACTAGGGCATTTTGGGTGTAGTATCTTTTCGATGCCACCGCCTCCGATGTGGGACATAATACATATAAAAAGGGAGCTAAGTAAAAAGGTTACCTAGACGATGATTTACCAAAAATAATATATGTCATCTATCAGCAAATAGTGTTCAGCATGGTTATTATCCAGTTTACTCAGTCAGAAGTTCGCAAAGCGCCAGCAAATATCTTGAAGGGAATTAGAAACTAAGTGTTTCCGGACAACAAATCGACTATTTCACCGTATGTTTTTATAGAATTGACTTTTTTTTATCTGCAGTGAAAAAAAACCCTGTTTGATCAAATGTAATCATAATAATAAAATTATATACGCAACGTTCTATATAAACCGATTATTTACTTAACTCTAAAGCCAATTCAAAAAAAATATTTAGCATAGTTGACTGATAAGCAAGGCGAACCGTATGGCATGTCCTGCAGTAGTTGTATCGGTGTTTCTTAGACGAATATAATAAACGTGTTCAGTTAAATAAAAATATTAATGAGAGCAAATTTTCTCTTTAGTCCGTGTGGAAAATTAGGACATGTTACCTTCCTAATGAACACACCCTATCGACGATTCTCAGTGTTCTATTGCTAAGCATCCAGATGTCTACATGCAATCTGCTAAAGGTTTGCAACACTGCTCTGGTCGCACCTCTACATGCACCAGATAACATAAGTTACTAATGGCGTTCAGCTGATAACTTTCGCAGTGACATGGCACAGAAATGTAACAATCCTTGAGATTGTATTTATATTAGAAATTTCCGCTTTTGAACCCACAGGATTTTTGTTCTACTCGTCAACAATCATCAGAAGTAATTATTATACAGACAAGAGCGCACTCTATGTCTAGAACCGCCTTATTTTACAAACAGACGAGGCAGGCAAATTGCCAAATAAAATAGCCCAGACCGAACTATAGTAGCTTAATATTATCGTCACACTGGTACAGTTACTTACGGAATCTATAAACCACACCCGTCATTTGCGACGTTATTTAATTGTCGTATGAATGGATAAAAACGTATTTGATTTGGTTGCCTATGGTTCGGCCGCATCGAAGTAGGTTTTGAGCCTCACATAAAACTACTGCTCGAAGACCTGAACTGCCTCTATTCTGGTTAGTTTCCTCACGAATCATACAAGAGCAAACTGAAGGGATCTGTTATAGCTTCTCGAAACATCGAATCAACTGCGACATCCGGTACTTTGGCCGGGAAAATGTAGTAAAACGATTGTACAACAATTCATGTCAGGGATAAAAACTATGAGACTAAAATATAATTGTAACAGCACTATAAACGGTGACCAGTGAATGCTTATAGGAAATAGTAGCGATCAGTCTTCTTGGTATTGTGATTCTATAAGCTGCTAGCCCGCCTATACTTTTTACTGGGACTAGCGCCTCTCTGCATTAGCATTTTTACGAAGCGCCTGTTATACTAAATAGAATATATTACCAATGGATACGTATTGTTATGTTTAAATACGTCCTGGCTATGACACAAAGTATACCTAAACTTTTTATGTGTGCTATTTGTATAAAAGTCATTCATTCACACTGTAGATTTCGTTCCGGCGCGAGCAAACATAAACTTATCGATGTAAAGGTTCAAGGGCTTGATGTTATCCAAATGAAATAAGGACGACAAATCCTACTTAACGCAACACAGTAAACAGGTATATGACGTACCAGCCGTATCGTACAAATAGCGACTTCAATACTCGGAATATAAGCTCGTCCTCAATAATGCTATTTTATCCTATATTCTTACAGACTTCGAACGTTAATTTTTCAAATTTAAGTTTCAATAAAATCGTGTAGTCATCATATTTTTTTATTTTCTGATTTGAGCTAGTACTTGACACCTGCATCCGTAGAAGGCGTAGACGTCGTTGCTAATAAGGTACCTCCATTCATTGCACACATTTTTAGCGGCCACGAAAGATAACCATACTTCTTTCGAAGGGCATAATTTCTTGTCATCGTTGTCCATGCTGCAAACCAGTTTAGAAACAGACGATGGTCCTGGTCGGCTAATTAAGCCTTCCGTCGGTTCTGGCTCCTTCATGTTTTCAACGCCATTCGACTTCAGCGCGGCCGTCATATTTTCCCGAAACTCGATCATTGCTGTCGCAGCGATTTCCCTCAAAGATTTGGAATTAGTATGAAATTGTTTAAATCAGTTGGAAAAAGAAGATTTTCATTACGTCTTATAGGAAACAAAAGCTCTTCCTAGAGAGACGCCTTACTGTAGAAGTAGTCGCTATTGTATAGTTTATTTTTCAAGTCTTTGTTACTCTTTTAGATCTATGGGCCAAATAAGCTGCAACGCATTTTGATACTGCATACAATATGTACGAAATAACGGTTGCCCTTTATGAGCGCATCTTTAGAGCACGCCATTTTGCGCAACCAGAGTCTGACTGAACCATTCGAATGAACTAGATTATCTTAGATTGGGGCATGTAGTGAAATGTTTATAATTATCACAGGCCAATCGTTTCAGAATATAGCTACCTAACCCGAGGGCCACAAAACTCAGTGACTGGTTCGATGAGAACAGATGCTAGATTTTATAGTAGGCCTTTTTCCTAATGCTAGCTATTCGACAATTCCCGCTTTCTTGAAACGCGTCACGTCGCCAAAGATTATTATGCTAACAACCCTAAGGTAAAAATTTACTCTAATTGACACACGGTCAACATATGAGACAAACATTAGGCTGCCACGGTTATCTAATCTCAAACAAAGGTCGGAAACTAAAAATGCTAAATTTACTAGAATATATATTTTATCAGTGATGTCACTTAGCTAGGGTAATTGATTTCAGGCATCTCACAAACACTTTCAAATATGCAGATTGGCTGGAATCAGTGGAATCGTAGCGTCCTGTCTTTTTCGAGGCTGCAATAAGTGAATGCATTAAGTACCCTTACACAAATTAATAGTTTTTGAAGTCGACCTTAACTTTAAAGATATCTGAAGAGAAACTGACAATATTATGTGCGAACGGAGAGATACAGCTTATTTTTCCATTGGAAAATCTACTTTCTAAAGTTAGATTTCAATTACACTTCAATAGAAAGAATTTCTTAAACATTTAGCCCCTAGCGATACAAACTTACCCTTGTATCGCTAAGGGCTAATGTACCTTATAGTTGAGTCACTGTTGTATCAAGCGCGCGGTGTCGCCGCGCGCGACAAACGTGCGTTGATACGATAATGACGGTGCAGATAAATAACAATTTGGACCTGGAAATTGCCATTACTTCCGACACACTGTCTACTAAAAATGTGATAACACTGCTCTGACACACGTTCTTCGTTGGCTCTAGCACAAATTTCAATGAACCTTTATGAAACGATCCGGATGTTCCCAGAATATAGCAAAATGTCTTCTCTTCCTATCCTTATACAGAGAGAAAGTCCGGCGACCCTCCGTCTGTACACCCTCAGGGAAAAGCTGCTGCATGCGTAGGCGGAGTCTTCCGATGCCGATAGAAGCTGCGTCAGCATTGTCTCAGTATGGAGTAGTGAAATTAATAAATAATAAAGGATTACATTGCAAGGAATATCAGTTCTTACCTCTCAAACTGCCTCGAGTCACAAAGCTAAATCCACGTAAATAACTTGAACTCAATTTGGGTATGGTTTATTGTGCCCTTGATGTTGTTTACCTTCTACGCATCGATGACGATCACCATTTGATTCTAACTCGTTACTAAAGTTACAATTTAAGCAAACAATTCTAAAATCACCCAGAATGAAAAATGACACATACACAAAAAAAAAGCATTAAATGTCTTACGTTTTACACGATTGTATTATTTAGTGATGATCTATATTGTCAGAATGACTCTATGTTTTATCATCACCGAGTCAAATCGGCTTTTACATAAGTAATTATTACCCAACACATAAATCCGTTGCATCTCATGGTTGCCCGCTTATGCTGGCATACAAACATTTATACCGGCGAAGACGGCACATTTTATGCTATACCCGAAAATGTTAAGCAAGGATTTCAGCACAACTGTTCGCTTCTGCCCACAAATGTCATCGTACTAGTGGCGATCCAATTAGCACAATACATCTTAGTCACTGGGCTATTGCTCGAAAGCCCAAGTATTTACAGTTTATCCGGCCCACTACGGTTGGCAGTCGCTTAAAGTCAACTTTCTAGTCGAGGTCTGCTGCGAGATTCCCTAGATTTGCAAGATGCATTGTGAATCATGAGCTGAAACAGATGCCATTTACGTTCACGTACGTGAAGTCTGTTATGAAGCACAACATTGAAAGTTACAGTAGTAGTAGTAGTAGTAGTAGTAGTAGCAGGTACGTCAATGCAGCTTCAAAATCGAAACGCGGAGCCTTGTTTGGTTCTAGTCGTATATCTTCGTAGATCTGATTCGGGTATTCCACATGTTTTGACCAGTTCTACATCGACTATGATTAACAAAGAATTAACGACCTAAAGCCAATACCGCCTTGCCCCCCCAAGAACAGAGTAATATATGCATGTGAAACAATTTCAAGAATTAGAAACTTAGAAGATACGAGACACAGTGTGTTCCTTCGACTCTTCGCACGTTTCGACATGCGAAATGAATTGCCTGATCATGCCGTAATCTGCCTTCCGAAAAACAAAGCGATGTCTGCAATACGAAGACTTTGAAGGGTCTGGCAGTGCAGTGATGACTTTGGATTGTGCAGGACAAGCACTGCAGAAAAATCATTTATACTTTTACCGAATACAGTCACTGTTTGTAGACAAACTTTTCATTCACTTCTTTTATGAGTTGGAATAGGCAAGTGAGGCTTGAATCAAGCGAATACAGTACGAGAGCTATATATATATATATAGTTACCATTAGGTGTACCAATAAAACTAACAAGATACTTCACAAATAAAACCTTTTGTGATCATCCAAATCACTAAGTAGGATTCTATTAATAAATCAGGGGTTATTTAAACGCAACTTATTCGATCGATGCTGAACATTCCTCTTCTTATTGTGAGTTATGACATTCACAGATCACCAGTTATTTTTGACGTTTGTGATGAACCGAAACTGCTGTCGTTATTGGCAATACCTCGGGCAGACCGGCCTTCTCGCGGATATAACATACGCACGCGGAAGGTATTCGAAAAGTATTCATAACAGGTTCCTTAAAAGCGGGATCCAGTGCCATCAAATGACGTTCCACAAACTTCTGTTGACACACAGAGCTTAAGCCAGGCGGGAGATCACCCATGGGATCGCAAGGCTTGTCCGGCGTACTGCAAATTGATAGTAACGAACGATAAATGATCACCCCCCCAGTCATCAAGCTTTCCACGAATCACCAAATTCTGATGGACATAAGGAATGAGCAGATTAGTCTTCAGTTCCTCTATAGATGGTAGAAGATTGTTAGGCGATTGTCGCTTAAGGTGTGCAATCAAAGAACTTCTTTGGAAATTTGAAAGTGAGTTTAATTGGTCTTAAGTGACTTGCCTTCGAGTTACAATTTGCCATAGAATCTTTCGTTCTGTTATGTTACTGTTTCACTGGACATGATGGAAGCATTATCCAGAACTTTAAGGATTTCGTAACTGAAAACTAATGTCCCGCTGAAGGTATTCGAACAACTCATCGTATTTCTCTTAAATTCCTTTCACTTTTCTAGTTTGACTGTAATTGATATTACATACGAGTTGTTCTTAAGCAACCTATTTGAGCAGTGGGTCCCAGCCGTCTATTGTGACAACGCCTTACCTGTGCATGAATAACTCGTGAGATATTCTATTGATTCCACCATTGGCAATGTGTCACCGCTTGCGATCAAGTGTTTTGGCAGCTGCAGGCATAATCATGCTTTTCTTCGAATGACACATCTGACGTTCATCGACGGTAAATCAATGGCTAGCGACAGATGGAGCTGGGGCGAACTTGCGCCCAATCGCAGGTGTTTGTTTCGGAGGCACCAACTGAACCCCCGGTGCCGCATTGGCTCTCGCCTGAAGTTCGCGAACTTCAGAACCTCTCTATCAGATGGCGTGCAATGTAAGGTTATATGCGTCGTTAGAATAGAGCTGACATTTCATTCGATAGCTATGAAGTATAACAGAATTAGCAATCATACACGTTTTTTGCCACAGACTAGCAGTATAGTTCTTAAGAAAACTACCTTGCACAACAGCCGTCTTGAAGGGAGCACCCTTATCAATGCTGAGTTTAATTTCCTATCTCCAACTCTTAACTAAGCTTTTCAGAGAAGCATTCTTCCAGCTAATAGAAGTACAGGGTCAAATACCACAATTGAAATTCCGGTTAACGTCTATGTCGAAATTCTAATACAAGCGAATTATTAATTGATACAACCTAGCCTCCGACAATTCTGATACGTACACTGGATAGTTGATGCCATAAGCCTCTGATATATCGCACAAGTCTGCAGATCTGCACTGCGGGTTCATCGGAATGAATAGTTTTCTCGTATGCAGCCCTGGATCAGGCCTAAAACAGTCGTTTTGACTTACCAACGCATAAAGAGCAAGTGGTAAAGGAAATGTCTAAACTTGTGTGCGTAGGTGGGACGTATTTTCTATCGTCTGCCGATGTATAACCAAAATTACCTGAATCCACAATGAACAGATACTTAAAGAAGAACTGTTAAGGAGCGTGACAGAGTTCATCCGCTAAGTAGCATGACGCAAAATAGCCCACAACGTGGCCCGAGCAACGTGAGCTCAACACCGATGGACACCCTTCACCGAACGGTCTGACTGTCTCTGCTTGTACCAGTTTATTATCAAGAGGTCTGTGCGTAATACTACAATGGGCGCCCTGCGGTCCTGCAAAACAGGAAAGCTAGATGTGCATTTTAATAATAATCTGTAAACAAACGCTGATGTCATTTCGTTGATCCGTTTGAAAGAGACGCGAATGACGCGTACGTCCGTTCGATTTAACTGCTTCAACGATCTGGTAAACGTGATTGGCCAGCGGAGATTACTACGCGGAACTACGAAGTAATTTCTCCTATTGTTTTTTCAACGCCAACGTTTGAACGACGACATAAAGCTGAACCAGCTCTTCTAAAGCACTACTGCTTGCTGATTCGATCGTCTACTTATATTGCAGCGCTTAAGACAGCTTAATTCCAGACAAATAACATGCCACCATTAAAGATTTTGAACGGTGTTACCGCGGACGGCAAAGCAAAGTTTTCATCCCTAGCTATTACGCCACACATAAGTAACTTTGCTATTTTTCTAAATGCTAATACGGTGGAAAAAAAATTGTCGATCAACAAGAAGCTATAAATAACCCTCAATAGATAGTTTGTGTTTAGAATTATTACCGTCACAGATGATGCTAGCATTTCGTATTTTTTTCGGATTAATGAGTCGTTAGTTCATTTGCTGAATATCGTACTAAGCTTTAGGTACACAATATTCCATATAAATAGCTATATGTTCACGCCAACCTCAATCGTATAGTGGTTTATGATGAAAGTTTGCTTGCCCGTTAGGAAGTTCAGTAACTTCATCACCGCAAACGATTATATTCATTTACTTAATTCGTCACTCATTCAGTAAAGGTGCAATTTTTAACCAGCTCTCAACAAAGGTCAAATCAACCTCGCATTATATGAGAACGAGAACGGCGCTGATGAAAACAGCGCAAAGAAACCAATGAAAGTAGCCTTAAATGTCAGAATATAAATAACTAACTAAGTAAGTAAAGTTGCTCACCCTAGTTTAGATATAATTTGTTGTTATTATGAATTTATTTTCACCCCAAATTTAGTAAAGTTTATACACATATAAACAAAGACAAGTAAAATCAGCCAGCGTCTGCGCCAAATCTAAAGACTGTCACCAAATTACGGTGGAGGTAAGGGCAACATATTGCACTTAGCTCTTTGATATCTTGCGCAAGATAAGTTACAATTTTTACAATTGCACATATCAGTTGGGCCATCTAGGTAACTCTCCATCGTAAAAATTTAGTGAAATTCATCTATTGGGCCAGTGGTAATGCAGCGATTGTTTCCTCAGATCTTTCTACTCATTCCACTTCGAAGATTTGTGAATCAAGATCAGCCATTTTGCCGTACTTTCGGATTTCGGCTAAGCGTTGCTGTTTCCTAAGCCCCTAAGCCAGAAAACGATCGAATTTTTTTGGGTACGGTGGCGGTCCGTAACTTGTTCAAGATCAAACTATCCAGAATTGATAAATGGGTGACTAGTAGTGTTACCCAGTAAAAATGCAGGCCATCGAAAGGCGTCGAAGCCACCTTCAGCCCCCTAGTAGCTCCAAGGCAGTACAGGTCCTATAGGCTGCCAGTCGATAACAATGAAGGTAGTGCCTTGCCCACCTTCTCTAAGGTATGCGCTGCAAACGATTTGTTTTGAATAGTTTTTATAAATAATTGAATCACAACTTGGATTGATGTAAACAAGATAAGCTATATACTCAGTACGAACATTAAGTACTTTATATCGAAACTAAATAACCCGCAAGGGATGTAGTTTCAAACAGAACGAACCTTTCATACTTCAAAACGTCTGTGTTATAGCACTTTCAGGCGGAAGCTGTTCCGCGCGCGTCCAGACACAGTCTATAGGAACTAATATGCCTACGAATACAAGATGAAGTCACTGCGTGAGCGCCCAGACCAAAAACAAGCTCTCTGATTTGGGTGATAGGGAGCTTTGACTCGCTGTCCAGCGTCCCCAGTCGAGCGCCGTTACGGATTCTTCATTTAGAGCTGCTTTCGATGAGAAAGTATTGTTTACCGAAACAAGGCCTACGATTAACCTGTAAGCTGGACTCCACTGAGAAGACTTATGGAGTGACACAGTTGATAAGAGTGCCATTGAGCTTGCCTGTCAACAAAAGCAGGCGCATTTCAGTGCTATGATTATAAACGATCAGTTTCAGGCGCGCACATAAAAGGGCACCAACTAATAATCTATGATTCAAATCTAAATTCATTTACCAGCTAGTGCATACTTGCAGTAACTAATTAGCTTAAATTAATTAGTACAATACATGCGTTTAGCAAACGTATTGTCTTCAGTTTCGCTAGATTTCTTCAGTGCTTGTGTCGTGTGCGGCTTGAAGCGAGCAAAGTTACCTCGAGCTACGCCGATTGCTGTGCCAAAGAGTCATCTAGATCCAAAAAGTCGTGTCACTTAAAAGGCAATTTGTTGGGTTCGCGTCAAGTTTATTTCCAAATAAGAACTTGTTTATGAAATGAACAGTGTAATCGTTTGAGTTAAGTTTGTTAACGGACAGTTCGGCCTTCTAGTCAGACGTACCGTTTAGGAAGGAACAGGACGCAAATGCATTCTGATGGAAAACTCCCGCAGATACTTGGGAGAGGCGAATCAACGCCAGTTTAAACGAAGAGCAATACTACAACTTGATTAAGTTCATTTGGTCCCTAGCTCGTTTTTCGTTACTGCTGTAACTAAACATGACGTTAGCCACGACCATATTTTGATTTTGCCATATCTTTCTACAGTTAAATTCATTCGCAAGGAAAGCGGCATAATAAACTATTTGATATAGTAAAGTCACGTGCATGCACAAGCTACAAACAACAAAAATTAACATGCAGAAAGAGCCTACGACAACCTACCACAAATAATTGATTGGGTACGATATCGTCAAGTCACCACAATGATTTCTATAACCTGGCCTATCCAGTCAATAGTTAGCATTGTATCCCTATCGTAACCTTAGGCTGTTTGCCACTAGAAAATACATAGCTATCGTTTGTCACTTCGCGTACAATTTTATTAAACATCAGTTTCGGATTGAAAGGCCACTGTGGTCAGTCCAATTGTCCAGACGATCTGTCTAACTCTTCGCTCGTAGAATTGCCATTGGAGCATCATCCAATTTGGCCTAAGTGAATCCCGCATAACCTATCCCTACTCGCTGGCTCAGGGTCGCTCTCCAGTGTTTGATAACGAAAATTTAGTTGAAAGATTGCGCAGGTCATCTTTGAGCTTTTACAGGCACGCTCTCAAGCACCATCTGCATAAACTAAATAAATAGAGGTAAATAGAGATAAATAGAGATAACAGCGTGAGATAGAAAACATAACATTCGACTTTTGCTGTTTATGATGATTGTAAATAGATTTGGTTTTCGACAACGCGCCTACAATGACATTCGACGTGAAGGCCTCTTTGGTTTCACGATACGTTCGAAACGGGACAGGATTACTGTAGCAGCCGACTTTCGAAACAGCTGATATAATAAAGCATAAATATATATATATATATATATTATGGAATGTAAATTTTGAGCGTTTCGGTAGTAGCTGCAATTAAGCAGTTCTCGATGCCGTAGGACTATTGCCTGCAATTAAATTAAATATCAGGCGTGAACACTCAGAGTAATGATATTTTCAACTTATGTTAGAACCTGTCCGCAGTCTGATTTTTTTCCCCTAATCCGACTTAGGAAACCAGTATTCTGTTGTTTCTTGAAGAAAACGCGTTCGGGCTTTCGACATGCTTCCTTGAAACTCTGGTACTGTCTAATTGTCTAGGTTAAAGCATTGTTGAATTCTAAGCGTTTAGACATTAGCTGTTTCAAAAAAAAAATTATTCTATCTTTCGGACACCGAGTCAAAGACTGCGAACCGAAATTTCGGTGTTCAATAAGAAGTCTAAATTCACCGATACACGATCTTGTTATCGTTTCGATAAATTCTATATCACACAAATCAGATGAACCATCATGCAGCCATATATGTTCTCTGGACTTGATTAAGTGTTGGAAGCGATCGTAGATTTGGCGTGGATGAATTAAGGGTTACAGAAGATATATTGTTGTCATGTCACGAAATAAAATGGCTTTTTCCAACTGAGCAGATACCGATGCCGGTGTATTATCGGTCTGCTAGCTTGATACAACCTATTCAGTAATCGTCCACCTAAGGGTACCGACGCACGCCGACGGTACAAAAAAAGTGCTTCTTCTACAGGCTCCTTTTTATTTTCCACAGAGCCATTTATTGAGAGCCACAAGGCTGTACTTCATGTAATTCTGCCGACACGTTGAGCGTATCGTTCCTGCCGCTGCCGCTGCCTTCCTTCCTAGAAATATTGAGAGACTTCTTATAATATTGACATAATTGTCATTATAATATTGACATTATAACGCCGTATTAACACTCTGGACAGGAAAACAGGTTTGCCTAACCTAGAGGTGACTGGCTCTATTCATGATTGGTCGACGCTCGAAGCTTGATTCGCTTAGAAAGAAATGTACTGATCTGTGTGTTAGTCATTGTTTCTCGATGATCACTTCTGATTCTCGACGAACTAGTTTGTAATTACCAAAGGATTAATGGAACCTTATTGATTGTTTGCGTTCTCATTTGATATGCTGCCCAGTGGGAGTGTAGCGGGCGTCACCGACCTTTATACCCGGTCAGCCATTAGTTCCTAGATCTGCAAACGCATCAATAAAACACGGATAATAGATCGCGGTTCAGTGAAAAGGTGCTCAATGATAACATGATACCGAATATTAGGTGTAAAGGTCAATAGTATCGCTTCCGCCCCTGCAAGTGGGACGGCATCATCTGTTGGCCGAGATTTTTTGTAGAAATTCTTCGTGTTCATTGCTATTGTCGGTTTTCATTATATTGCATACTACTGTTATGTAAGGAGTGCCATACATTGCAAGCAAACTTCTTCCGAGTAAGAAGTATCCGAGTTTTAATTGTAGAAGCGGCGTTTGTTATAGGCAAATATATATTTCCAGGGCACGGTATACACAATGAGGTGAAAATGACAACGCGAATATTTACTTTTGTGATAGCAGACGACATTACCCAAGTATTCTGAATTGATTAAGTACTTACATATTGGAAAATCGTAGATAACAGGCAATTTTCCGACCAGTCCTAAAAATTGTAAATCGTCATTTTTTATCTTTCGTCGATCGAGAAATATTTTTCGACGTAACGACACAGACTTACCACACGTACAATGATATAATTTGTTCATGTTCTACATCAAAAGCAATGCTAAGACTTTTCCTGTTTTTCGTAGACTTTGCTAAAGCCAAATGAACTGACACAAGCAGACACGCATCAATCCAACATCAAATATAAATCTTAAATTACTGAGATCAAATCGTATTTGTGAAGGTTTCTTTTACTGCCAATAAGAATTATCCAAATACTTATAGTAAAATCGAAAAAAGGTCTATTGCTTAAAACAATGGCATGACATCATACCTTTTATCGCGCTATGGCAATTTAGAGATTATGACAGGAATCTGAACTCACGTGCAGATTGATGCAGTGACTACCTGCATGTAGTTTTCATTATTGACAATATACTTCCACTAGCTATCTTCTGTCAACGCGGCCTTAATTGGAAAGTGGAAATTGGCGGCCTTACAGGCCGGCCACTCGCGGAGGTCCGAAAGACTGCTGTGGTTGCTGTGGATCCCTTGCCTCTTGCCACCCTTATTATTACTATCGGCCATTTTGTGTGCCAATTCATTCTCTCTTGAACTGATGTACGGAAAATGGTCGGATAAAGGTGTCGAACGTAAGTTTGTATCTTGTTTAACAACTAAATCGTCGTCACTATGCTTTTAGTGACGAGTTGCCTATTTAGCGTTAGAAACAAATGAAATATCGCCGCGTCGTATATATTTCGTATTGGTTCGTTTAGGATGGCATAAAAAAGTAGTTGCACTCACGTTGGATAAGCAATTTTTCTGGCTCATCTTCAAAGCATACTGTCTGGGCTCGACAATTGGGTCTGTCCCTACGATCTGCCGGGGGTGCAGCAGGTTGCATCACTGGGCTTTCTTTATTATTAGTTTCGTTTATAGGAGGCATCCTAAAAAATCAATAACAATAAAACTGTAGTTTACCTTTATATTTATGAACTAAGATCGATTGAACATTTTCAAAATTAAATAGTCTCAATGTTTTAAGTAATTCAACTAAGCTGTAAGCAGCTTATTTACTTTATGTTGGTGTGGGCAGGGCTGTCTTGCGTATATAGAAGTACGCCAACAGAGTTTCTCAGGCCCAAAAAGTTTGATATTCCATTGTGGAAGGGAGTCATATTTTATTAATAAAAAAAAAAAAAAAAAGAGAACTATGTATTAGGATTCGGTAAAATATGGAATAGCTTTCAATGGTAGGTCTTTGTATTTGCTTTCAAAAATTTCTTACGATTAGTTTTTTAAATTATTTATTTAAGGTTTTTTAAATTTAAAGTTCTTGTAATAATTCCACTCTTGTGCCAGGCTGCTTAGTCGTAATAATAGTGCTTTACGTGTCTTGTAAAGCCGTCTTGTTGGTAAGAATTTGATGTAACTTTAAAATTTCCACTACTTAATTCGTATCCGATGTGCTCTCAATACTAGATAGTATACTACGATGCTTGACACGGAATGACTTTCGTTCCATGGTTAAATTATCTCAATTATTGCTGACTAGTGAGTCGTCCAATATTCAATCACCCAAGCATAGCACTTCGCAGGACCCGCGAAGACATGCCACTTTGAGCCTCAATTGAGCTGTCCAGATAAAACTGCAAACAAACTACATCAACAGATGAACAGCAATGGAAAAATTGGGTTTGTAAGCAAGTTATATGGCTCAATCTTACACTTATGAACTTTTAGGGCTCAGAGCGATCGGCATGTCCAAACTACTGAGACTCATTAAAAATGTTACATTGATGTTTAAAGATGTCTACAAAACTACAGTCATGCGACGAAGCGTATCAGTTGTTTACGATTAGTGTCGCTTTAACTACGTGTCAGACTAATTGAAAATATTTTCTTTTCACAGAAACGCATAGCGCAAATGAACTTATTTTAAGTACTTTAAATGACCCACAATGCCAGCGCTAAAGATAATTAAAGTTTCACATATAGTGATATTTCATAGAAATCTAAATCTACATCTATCCTAATATTTTACTTCACCAAGAAGAAGCTAAACGTGTAGCGATACACCTTGTCTCCGTCTAGAACTCCGGCTTTCATAACATTGCGAGGTCGTTGCAATTGGGTATGTTGTATGCAGAGATCGCTTACATAACACACATTCTACCAATAATTTAACACTGTCAAAAAAACTATATGCCGGTAAACTATAACCTACAATCAGATCGAACGCCGGACCTTCACTGAGCAGAGAATCAAAGTACCCAACAGCTTAATGGACTTTATTATGGAAGTAGGACTGATCCAGGTCCATTGCTATTTGCCACTTAATGATACTGACCGTGTATAATAAGGCTATCGTTGTCCTAGGTCTCGATCGGCGAATCGCGGTTCATTCGCTGGAACACCAGCACGCTTTCCCATGAAACGGAAATAAGGCTCACTGTAAAAGCCCCAGGTCATAGTTTCGGTGATGAGCGCCGCCCTCTTTACCTACGTGGCCTAGTGGTTCCCATATGTCGAAGCCGTTGGTTATGTCATAGAAGCGTCCTTTATGTATAGTGCGTAATATGATAAACCTTGAAGGCCGTCTGTTGTGCTATCTCTAAAGCAAACAGGAAACACTAAAAAACATATAATTTTACTGACGTTTGTCTACAGAGCTTCTAGAAGAAGTGAAGACGTATCTAAGGTTTTTCATATTTCAAGTTACAGTTCGACAGGTAGGAAAACGTCCTGACAATTAGTCAGATATTTTGTTACGATTCTTGTTATACATGAAGCGAATTTGTCCTTGTTCACCTACAGAAAAAGTGGAAGACAAACAACAAGACTCACTGGTCGTCTACCTACCTTTCTACTCGGAATAAGGAGAGAGACTCCCATATAGTTGTATCGGAATTTTTTTTTATCTGGTTTAGAAACTATATAATCCACTAATTTCTTTTCTGCGTAATATTCCGGTAAAATTTATGAATTTAACTAATTGTAAGGAGAAATAATAATTCTTCAGCTGTAAGCCACAATGCTGCTGGTTTTCTAAAGTTCTTTGAAATTGTTCGATCGTTAACCGCGTTGTGCGTCATACGAGCCTTCCTGTGCCTCAATTATCACCCCCCCAGATACAATACTGCTCTTCTGTAAAGGCTGCAACCTCTCAATACCGACGGCCCAAAAATGCAATATGTGGATTTCGAATATATTGCTAGTTCGCTTTTTTTAATAGCCAACAGGTTCGTCGGCGAAGTTGGAAGGCGTCGCAACTCCAGGCCACGCGATCGACAGACATTATGCTAAATGAGAAATTTAAAAAAAAAATGTTTGCTTTAATTGTGTTTAATACCGGTAGGGAATATAATGATACTCACGCCATTCGAATGTAGATGCGAAGTAGTACGTAATAATCAACGAGTGTTATCTGGGCTCCTCTGATCAAATACGATCCGCCCTCAAAATGGTGGAACAGTAAGATCGGGTCTGGCGGGCATTTTGACAGTTCAGGTCCGCAGTGTATAGTAGAGCCTTCGAAAACGGACTACATACAGTCTATTCAACAGAACCATTTGAATTTGAGATAAAGTAACCTCATGGCAGTTAAGCTAGAAGCTGATTCATTGAAGATTACCATACGGAACTTGGAATTGTGGTGAAAAAAACAATGAGACATTGGTACACAGTTGCTAATCGTAGCCGATCAGTGATTTCAAGACGTGCTCGTATACTGTATTGACCAATTACGAAAACACGATTAGTCATTGGATCGTACGCGGCCATGAATATAACTTGATCTACATACCTAGTGCGCATTTACCCAATGTTAAAACGAATTCTTTTATATTTATTACTAGGTTATGAGAAATCATAGTGATTTTTAAGTAAGTAAAGAAAAGGCTACGGTCTAGGCGATAGTCAGAATTTCATACTGTACCATAGCTAATCCACGCCACCATGAAAATGGCTAATTATGAGAAACATATTCCGGCGTTTAGCAAGCTTTGCCGGACCCCCCGCAGTGCTTCTAGCTCTGTTTATTGATTGTTTTGTACAGGCTTGTTCCGACGGGGCTTACGTTATATTAAAGAAGAAAGTGAAGAAGCGTAATAGACGTTCAGGGCAGGGCAGGGTGTAGAAAAAGCTTCTCCATCTAATTGTGCTTAACAAGTATTATTGAAGACCGTCTCAAGCATAAGTAGTATTCGTCAGTCGCGCACAATCATAACGACTTGGGCTGGATAGGATGCGCTTCTAAACGGATTTTATTGGATGGACGCTCTTTTTTCAGTTAACTAGTGACTGCTTCGCATGAAATCATAGGAGACGATAGAACACCCAACACTATAAGCCGGATAGTATGATGTTGAACTGTCAATCTAGGTCAGCATAGGCGCGAACCTACGAAACGTGTCTACTATGTGAGACAGGCTGGCCGCGCCCATCGCAACAAATACCAGATACAAGTGTAACAACGAGGGGCAACTTCACAAAACAGTTAGAAGACTGAAGAATTTATCCATTTGGGACATACTTGATAATTTCACGCGCATTGTTTGCTAATGGAAACGAAGTCCTCGATCCTGCTGCGACCGCAGTTTGCACGGTGGAAATACCCGCCGTTGATTTTAGAGGTTGTTGACGAAGTCCTAGCGAACAGGCCAAACAGCAGGTGGGTCACAGTTTGCCTAAATGCTGGCAAACAATGGAAGTTCGTTGCCTGATGACGCTCGCCGATATCCGAAGTGCTCTATCAGTGCAGTCTACACTTGACGACTTTGAAGTGATTAAAGCGATCCTTGGAATTTTATATAATATTTTTGTCAAAAGGTGTACTGACCAGCAAAGGATGCGACAGTGTTTCATTGTGCTTCGATTCAACGCAGCTTAATTATTACATGTTTTCATATTTAACCATAGTGAAATTTTCAGTCGCGGCGTTGATTACTACATCGTACGTATGAATGTAAATCACCGCGTCCACCTTGAACCCCGTCCAGTGATATTAGCTAACGTCCCGCCAAGAAAACGGCCAGAGTCGTCATCACTGTGCGGGACTAACGAATCCAAATTTGCGCTTGAGACAGTTTTGAATCAGGTCTGACTCGATCGGGCAGTCATTTATGTCCAGAAGGATTTTTATGTGCTGACATTTGTTTTTTTCCAGTGAATTTGCGTTTTGATCAGTCGGCAAACGTGGCGCCGAAGATCGCCGCTTCAACACAGCTTTCCTTGGTATGAACATAAATGTTTAATACCGAATGTATGTTTTTGTATGAAGTAATTGCATTTGACAACTGTACTGCGTTTATGGAAACGGGGTCAACTATTGTCCTTGAAGTAGGTCAGCCCTGAAAAAGGCGGTGGGAACCATTTCGATTCGTTGCAACTAACTATTCGGTTTCTGTTTTGTGACCTAGTTATTGTGTTTCAAAAATTTAATTTACTGATCATTTCGCGACTTCGGCAAAATTTCCTTTCACATAACTAAACAAATGGCATCTTTCAATTTCCCTATTCTATTCCGTCCGTGCATTACACAACCACGAATGAGCTCTACCTACAGATGAAATCGTTTCGCTTTATTCTACAATCACTTCTATTCTTGCCTACAAGCATGTCATCATAAAGCAATACGCGGTTGAGAGTGTTATAGATGTTACCCGCGGCGATAAGGCCGGATTCTTCATGCACTTAAATATAGGTGATCTGTGACTTCGAGCAGAGCAGCAGATCCGGAGCATATCCTGCAAAATATTTTTTCCGCGGCTAGGATTATTCACTGGCTTCAAAACGGCACCCATAGAGAACGACGGACCTGACACCATGTACAACGTAAACCTAGATAACGTCCTTGAACGGCTTTTGAAGGTGCGGAAAACAAAAGCTCTTTACGTCGACCTTAAAATGGAAGAAGTACAATATGTCATTGATAAGGCTCAAGAGATCATTTCTTCTCAGCCTATGCTTATTGAGCTCGATCCGCCTCTACACATTTGTGGAGACACGCACGGCCAATTTCACGATCTTCTTCGTATTTTAAACCACGGTAAGTTAGCCAATCAGACGACCACCAGCATCGAAGTCTTGCAGAAAAGCATTATTTTTTTCAGCTCTAAATCAGTATTGGAAGAATTATGTCCTTATGTAACATATAAAGGATCGAATAACTACATGTATAAACTAAGATGTAAGGAAACCTTTAAGCTAAGTTGTTATATACATGTTTTTATTATAGGAAAACACCCTCCTATGGCTAACTATCTATTTTTGGGTGACTACGTCGACCGAGGTCGCAATTCTATTGAGGTGTTATGCCTTCTATTGATCTATAAAATAAAATATCCCGGAAACGTCTTCATGCTACGCGGTAACCACGAATCTGTCCGGATTAATTCAATGTATGGATTTCTTACGGAGTGTAGACATCGGTACAATCTCGAGCTCTACAACAAGTTTAACGATCTATTCGCATGGTTCCCGCTTGCCGGTATGCTTACCATTGACTAGAACAAGACTAAATTATCTATTTATGCATATATATATATATATATATATATATATAATATATAATATATATATATATATATATCTACAGACCTACAATAATCAACCGTATAATGTGTTGCGAGTGCTCGCGAAGGTCTGGTTGCTGATAAAATATTCTGCTGTCATGGTGGGCCATCTCCTGATATCCAGACGTGGGATGACATTCGCTCATTACCACGGCCTATGCTCGACGTCCCGGATCACGGCATCGCATGTGATTTGCTTTGGGCGGATCCTTCCCCGGGCAGTGGTTGGGTTCAGAGTGATCGTGGGGTATCTTACCTATTTGGAGCGGATGCACTGGCCGGTTTTCTTCAACAAATGGGCCTCGATTTAGTCGCCAGGGCACATCAGGTATATAGTTGGCTGTCAATGATTGTACGCTTAGCAAATAGTTAACTAGAGTGAAGCATACCTTCTATTTCTACAAATGATCAGTTTTAATCTAAAGCTCAATTATAGACGCTTTCTGTGAATTTACTATCAACCTTCTAGGTTGTAGCTGAAGGCTACGAATTTTTTGCGGATCGACAGCTCGTCACGATATTCTCGGCACCGAATTATTGTAATGAGTTCGATAACGCCGCTGCTATGATGACGGTAACGTCAGATCTTACATGCTCGTTCCGAATTCTTCGGCCAGTATCACGCCAGACGAGGTATGACATAGGTTAGAAACTGATATGTATTAGTGTAGCAAAAAATTATGCCTTGTTTCGGCCAGATAAATCTATGCTACAAAAAAAAACAAAAAAAAAACGTTGCTGGCTTACCTTTAAACTAACAATTTGAAGCATTATTATAATCAAGAAATTACGTAAAGTCGAATTTTTTCTTCAGTTAAATAACGAGATGGATCTCCTGGCCACCGTGACCTACCGCAGACGGCAATGAAAGTCTAGCCAACGGTTCCATTCATCGGAGGCAAAGATATTGACGTTGACGCCTTCCAAGACGGCATAATGGAACAAATGGAGCTTTATCGTACAGTTCAATAAGCACAGAATTTTGGCTGTTATTATTTGAATATCGTGGAACTCGTGAACTAATAAAGAAATGTGCCTTTCCGTCACACAGTTTATTGTAGCTATGCTTCATAATGAATTTAAATCCTGTGCGTGTGACAACATATCGTAACACCCAACAATGTATTATATGGTCCTGACTTTATTGCAAGAAAGACAGCTCCTTAGGACAAAATTTAAAAAAATATTTCAGTGTACCTTTCCTAGATGCTTCTATTCCCTGAAGCATTTTCCATATTTAATGCGAAACATGCGATTGCTCAATGAAAGGGCTTCGGTCATGTCAATTGTATTATTCTTTCAGACGACTGGAAATGGTTTAGCGTCCTGTCGATACTGTATAGACAATATCCAAAGATGTACAAAATAAAGACTTTTTTTTCTACTTAAAATCTTCTGATTTATATATTTATTAGTCCAGTATCCAGAAAGGCCTAAATCTCTTTCGTGTGAAAATGGAAGCAGTTCAACTTTAGCGCTGAATGTACAGTTTCACTTACAAAATATGGAATTATAACTTGCGCGGAGAACTAGAAGCTAGGGCTTACTAACCTCACAAGAGCTAATCTTCACTAATCCTCACTAATCTCAAAAAAAAGGCCTATTCTCGTTAGCACTATAAATGCAAAAGCGTGTCGGAGTCGTTATGCCAGGTGTTTCGAAAATATTTTAGGTGTTTAGTAACTACCGCTCTATTATCCGTCTAACAGTAGACCAGATAGTTAAAGAAAAAAAAAACTGGCGTTTATTGAATAGCCGAAATAAGTGATTGAATAACAGAAAGCTAGCATTTCTCTGTCGTAACACATACAGTTAAAATATACTTCCTGATACAAGCCGAGTTTCATTCTTTCAAATAATTGTACTATATATATATATATTAC
>NW_019213058.1:0-36476 GCF_002532875.2 Varroa jacobsoni | reverse complement strand
ATATATAGCTCTAGTAAAAAAAATTGTCCATTAAAACTATATTTGGCAAACTGATCAACAGAATTGTCATCTTTGAGGGATAAAGAATTGTAGTAATGAAAGGTAACGTCATTGCCAATCTCTGCGTGATCTTTTCAGCTACATGGTGTCCCAAGCACTGCAAATTATAATGTAGCCAGGTGCAAATCAATGTTAGTCAATCCTTACCTTCTATTTTACTGACAATGTGGTGATTAGATCGATAAATGCTTGTCTGATGTCGTCGATAGCAGGGAACATTATAATCAGTTGTAGTTTGTTTTTGCTTCTATTTTTAGCTTGCATTTTTCAGAAGTGTTTGATGTGCTTGCACTTTAGATAAGCTGACCTGTTTTTCAGTCTGTTCACCCAAGAACAGAGCATCTGCTAGCGTCGACAGAAGGCGATCTTGTGTTAAAATAGGAGCTTTTGACCTTTTTTTTAAATGTAAACACCCTATTCTACTTATACATAGTACTATTTGTGACGATGGGGCACACATGCTAGCCAGCTCGCGAGCTACACATATGGATAGTAATAATGTGGCGTAGTACGTATCATACGTACGACGTTCTGTATTATGTGTGTGCTTACCTGAGGCACGTTAGAAGCTTATTCATTGTCGTATACGGGACTATGCTTGTCGCAACATAAAAAAATTTGAACCTGTCTCATTCGTGCTACTCTGTCGTGATGGTGGTCTACATCATGTTGAAACATTAAATCTCTGGCCAGAATAACTTCGAGGCAATTAAGTTGGTGAGTACATTAAATATCTGGTTTTACGTGAGGCTTAATATTATAGCACTCTAAGAGGCCCGTTGTCTATGGGCAGAGCATAGTACTATCTGAAATTGGCCTATTGAAGGGTTTTCTTCCTACGGTTCAAGTGATTTTAAAATAGTTCATATTATTGCCTAAACTAAGAGAATACTCATAAAGTGCCAACGAGTTAACATGCAAACAAAAGTTTTACTTAAAACCTCTATTCGAACCCATAAGTGTGTTGTAACCAATAGGTAACCCTCTTTTTATAGGCGAGTTTGTAAACCGTTTATCATTCCATACTCGTCACAACACGCTAACATATATTTTTCTGACTATTCCATTATGTGAGAGTGCAGGAAAGTTATGCGGCTCCCCGTACTTAGAGATGTTACTCTTTCAGGCAATTGAGTATGGCTCGGGATAGAAAAAAACCGCTGCTGGAGACGCCTCACATCTCATTAAGACTTAAACCAGTAATTGCAAAATCCTCCAAGCCGGAAGAGATTAATCGATACCATAAATGCAGTCCATATTGCGAGAACCATGGAAAGATGCGCAAGTAAGTTACCGCTTTCTTGATAGCGTCGACGTTTATATAACTCTTAAACATGGATTTCTATAGTGAAGGCAACAATATCATCAAATGCTTTTCAAATAGTCTACCTCTAAATTTGCAGTCTTTTTACTTAAATTAAACAGAGGTCTCTTTGTCGGGTATAAAGTATTACATCGTGTTCAACTCTGATCGTCCCGTTATGCAGTATTAACAAGGTGATTTATTAAAGATTCTTAATTAAGATTAAAGCGCCTACAGTTCGTCTAATTAAAAAGTCTAACATGTGTAATAACATTATAACTATTAGTTAAATAACTTTGGAAGTACGCGGCGTTAGCAAATTATATTCAGTTGGTAAATACCTTAGCCCCCTAGAAACATAGGAATGAAAACCGGTTGAATTTAATTCAGCGGAAATACGTTTTCAGTATTGGCAGTAAAATTTCCTTTATATTTTTTAACATAGAGAAGTAGACGTTTGGTGCTCAAGCTCCCGTTCTTTTGGATACGAAAATCCATCAGAAATTAGGAAAGGATGTTTTAAGCAAAAGCATAGTACATGGGTGGTGCAAACTTCAAAAACGAAAAATTAAGTGCTGAAAACCAGCGAGTGGGCAGTTAGATATCGGGATCCAAAAAGTAAGAACACAGTGCCGCAATTTAAGAGGTTTTTTACGATGGCATAGCGTAAAATCTAAGGACTCGACTGGCCAAAACTGGTATTTCTCGTATAACGTGTAACAGAATTATAATCTAAATACTGAATATACGGAAATTAAAAACATTGGGTATCCCTAAATTAGCTCCAGACCATTTTGAGATGCGTGTGGTGTGTGCCACATGATATTTGTGGAAAAATGAATACAACCCATTGTGTCGAATTTCTCAAGAGGCTTCATATTGGTACGGCAATCAAATGCAGGCAATTTGGTTACTTGATAGCAACGCCAGACCTTATTGCCATGTATCCATCATTTTCTGGGTTGAGCAAAGGAATATTCAATTTTGGCTTCTACCCACTTATTCTGCTGATCGAAGCTTTACATGTCCTAAAAAAGGCAACTTGTGGGTAAGCGTAGCCCTCTATCCATTTTTATCGACAAACCATAGATAGATTACCTATTGGAACACGGAGACACGTAGCTCCCCAGAAATTGCCAAAGCACTAAGATAGGTGCGCAAAAAAAAAAAGGAGAGTATCTCTAGCGCATACTAAATGTCGTCGTTCTAGTCTACTGAAATAGGCTCTACCTCTAGCACATACTAAAGGTCGCCATTCTAATCTACTGAAATAGGTTCTACCTCTAGCACATACTAAAGGTCGTCATTCTAGTCTACCGAAATGGTTCTAAGATAGAAGAGCTAGCTTAACTTCTACAAACAGATGCATCTCCGCTGAATTCTTTTTTCTGAGCAAGCATTCTATATGGGTAGAGACAAGTCAGGCTCGATCAAAGAAAATACTTGTTTTAAGTCGATGAATGATCCTTGGAAGCTTCGTCAAATTGCACTTAGATAAATAGTAATATTGAAATTAAGTACGAAAAATGTTACCTTCTAGAGTGCAAGACCATCCTTGGATGGATAATTACAAATAGGTTTAATTAATGAGAAACTAAATGTTCTAGAGCGCAAAGATAGGATTTTAAAAGCCGTCACGAGGTATTTTTATGTGGAACACTTATTGAAACTGGTTAGAAACTGTAGCTGACTGTATCATTTTTACACGTTCCTGGCTTAAAGCACATAAAATTTAACCCAACAGGTAACCCTTCTAGCTTGAACTCCTACTTTGAAAGTACGATCCCCTAACGTTAAGTATTTTCGACTGATTTCTACTCTACAGCGCACTTTATAATTAGCATCCCAATTACAGGAGTTTTATTACAAAATGAGTGACCACCCGCAGCGGTAGCAGGAATCGTAAGCCGCGATTCCTGCTAACCGTCGTTTTCTCGCAGATTCTGATTTACCAATTTTTGTGGTCGTTGACGTTCATGGCGTAGGTTCGATGTTGCTTGTTGGCTGCCTTTTCTGCGCAGAATTCAAAATAGCGCGCCAATAGTTTTTCTCTGCCAGTGGCGCTTTAGTCGTGAGCGCTCATCGTATCTTGCGCTCAGCTGACTGTTGAAAAACAACAAATTCGTTTTGCGTTCGGTGGTTCGGTAGTGATAGTGTGGTACCAGAAGTTCGTTCAGGGCTGGCTGTTCGAACAGTGCGCAGCAGCTACCCATACAGCGATAACAGAGAAAATACAAATGTGCAGTGGCATCGCCTTCAATATATTAAACAATCGACGGTGCGCTGAAAAAACTATGTAGCCATCCTCAAAGCGTCCCAAACAGGCTGTTTTTATGTGAATCAATTGTGCTTAATAGTGGAGAGGCAATTTGTCCACGTGAGACCAAAGTTAAAAGATAGAGTTCGAGACGTTCGTTTCTGATAATCTCTTAATGTACTTCAACGATGGAGGCCGGCGACATATCAAAAAAGCATTTAAGGTACACAAAAATGTTTTGTTCATTCGCGTGGTAGGTACGAGTAATCTGTGAAACGCGTTCGACGACTCGACTAATAAATAATACCGTAAAACGACGGAAGTAGTCTTTATCACTTTTGGCAATTAGTAGAGACTGCTGAAGTCGATTTTTATCCGTGGATTCAGTTTAGGGGTGTTGACTATTATTAAGTACAGCAGAAGAGTGCAAGAAAAATTTCATTATAGACAAAGTGTTTCAACATAATTTAGCCTTTAAGATAAAGGTTTTGTTACTTTACATTGATGAATGGTTAAATCGTTTCTAAAAAACGTGAGTCAGCAGCATACGTATATCTCATGATTATAAGAGTTACTATTGGCCTGCAATAACTCACGTATGAGTTGAATAGAAAAAAGGCATCGAACTACTTTGAGATTTAGAAATTCGAAGCTTACTAGGGTGTTATGACAAAGTTTCGTTTAAACTTTGGTCTTATTTGTTGTTTACCGTCTCAAAGGTTACTTACTATCGCAGACAAAGAAGCTCAAAATTTTTACACAACCTGGACTCTTAAACAAAACACGCTTAAAAAAGCATAAGCTAGGGCAGAAACCAAATCCATTCATGCATTTTTTTGCAGAAGAATTAAAGTGCTTTTTGCGCCAATCACAAATGGTTGGTTTAAGACTATGCTTGCTCTATTGAAAAAAATGCATCCAAATTGTTCATCAATGTTAAGTCCATGTAGAAATCTATACTATAAATTGCGCGCTTTTGGAAGGGTTCTGCCGTGTTTTTAAACATGTTATTCCATTAACGTCCGCGAGACAAAAGTTATTATTATTCAAGTATCTTACTTAACATAAGATACTTGAATAATCGAGTTGTCCAAGACACCATTTGCGTGTATTTAACACTCACTATAGAGTTTATATTGACCGCTGCGGGAACTACTAGGGTAAGCGTTTAGATTAATTTGGTATTTGATGAGTTGTCGGTGTTCTCATTATTTTATTGCTATGAACTGATGTAGGCCGGCTTATGGTATGAACTTTGCAATCATAGTAGGAACGATCTGTACAAAATGTGTATGCATTTAGGAAATGACTGCATTTAGAAAAAACTGATTTAGGAAACCAGTTTTTTGTATCAAGGACATGAACTACATTCTAAATTACTCATTTGGCTTTAAGTAAGAAGTTTGATATTTCGATAACAATAAGTTCAATAAACTAACAATAAGTTCAATAAACTGTAACGATGAAGTGAGCTGACATATATTTTTATTTTGTGGCTTTTCAATTTGTAGAGCCTTATGCGACGCGGTTCGACGGGCAGAAAGCTCTCAGGATGACATTCTTTTACGACAGCGCGTCAAGGAATACGCTGAGAAACTAATGTTCTCTTCGCCATTAGAATTTGGTCGTCAAGCCGAAGATATCCTTTGGAAAAAGGCATTTTATGAGCCTGTAGCCCGCTTTAAATCTAAGGTAATTTTATTAATAAAACAGTTAATCGACAAAAGTTCTTAGTTCGAAAAAGTAGGTCATATTTTTATGAACGGGGATGCTGGTACCTTTTTTTTAGTGCACTAAATTTTCACTTACTAATAGAAAGAACTTTTCGTATGTTACAATTTTAATGGAATTAAATTGTGCTTAGTTGAAAACTTAAGAGGGAGGCTTGTCGCGTAAAGTATCTCAATTCTCTCTTATCTAGGTTAATGCAGATAAAAGAAAATGCATATTTTGCACACTTGATAATATTACAGCGGGACCAGATGAGTCCACTACAACAGCGGTTAATCGAGCAGCTGCTCCTTTCTGGTCTTGGAACATATCAGCAAGTGCTTTCCAGATTGGAACTTGACTTCGGCGCCCCACTCATCGGGATCATTGACGCCGCTCTCAGGTTTGTTAGCTACTGCCGAATAAATATACCCATTTCATTAACTTTTTTTGATCAGAATGCTCACCCATGAAAAGTTTCACAGGCTGCTTTGTAATCATGTTTACACTGTGATCATTTGATTTAAAATTAACTTACGTCATCGACTGATGACGTATTTTCAAAAATACAAAATGTTAAATCTGCAGAAAACAGTATTTCGATAACAATAAATGGCTTATTATTTTAAATGATATATTTCGCAGTCGGGTTGGCTGGGATGTTACGATTGGGCGCAGAGTAAACGAATTTCCGGTGGAGCAACATAGTGAACTCCGCGAGTGGGCCCTTCAGTGTGCCTACCGATGTCTTCTTGCGCTTGGCGACCTCTGTAAGTATTTTTTATGCATTTTTCGCTACTACTATGGCCGCACAGTGTGAAAAGTGTATGTTGTGTAGGGAAAGAATTTCGTATAATAATCAATTTACTTGCTACATAACGTAATACACTAAAAATCTGCACAAACAGTTCAGCTCCCATTTTAACTGAAACTAAGTTTACGTCATTAGTTATTGTAATCAGGTTTACACATGTATAGTACCAAAGGTAACCAAAAAGATTTGTTTTTGCAAACGCCTTGAAAACATAAGTCGTGCTTGAAATTTAGTGTGATTAAATTAATAATGCTAGAACACGAGTTTTCATTATCTCCAAAATTCCTCTTAGCCCGTTACCTTCACGATTTATGCGGACAAGGAACAAGTGGTGTCTCTCCTCATCGATCGGCGGCATTCCGTTTTTATCATCAGGCCGTCCTAGTTCGCTCATCTCAGGTAAGTGGAGCGAACAGCTGTGCAGCAGATAATCTGCTGCACTAGTTCTTGCATCTGTCCAAATACAAATAATTTCTTAGGGCTTTCAACTGATGCGCACAGACCATGTGTTTAGTTTTGACCATAATGGTTAAGCATCGCCCTTGCGTTGTGACCTGTAAGGACTGCCACCAACTAAAAGAAGACATTCTAATGCCGTGGTTATTCTGCATGTTTGTTGCAGGGACAACCTTATAATCAGTTGGGGACACTGACTAAAGGGGAGCTCGCGGGCTTGAAGGAAACATACTTCTATTTTCGATGTTTGCTTAGCTCAGAACCATTTGCAGGCGCGAAGAATAATCTGAACTTGTTATTCGACAAAAATCGCACCGCTTTAGTCATGAAAGTGAGTAATTGAGTTACAAATTTTATGTCGAAGGTAAAGCAATTCGAGCAAAAGAATATGAATCTTAATATATGCAATAGAGTGAAACAGTCTTGGGTACTAAATTATAGGGAGGTATGCCAACTGGCGGTTGGGAAAACAGTATTCGCGCATTACTTTCGGTCTCGGAACTACTGTGGCAGGGGGAAGTCCCGAAGCCCACCATGACAGCGTTTGTTATAAGGTCCCTCCAATACGACCAGCCGCTTCGTCGTGATGCTCAGTTCTACGCATTGCTTCTACTGTTAGCGCTAGACCGGAAACTCACTAGAAATAACAGGACAAGAAACGAAAAGGAACTGGTAAGCTGTTAGGCTCTATCTGTGATGGAGAGGCATCACATCAGTGCTTAGTCGCATTTAAGTGTTTAATTATATTAAAATGTTTTTAGTTTGTCACAAAATCGTACTTGTATTTAACACGCTGTAGGCTCGAACATTCAAAAGCTTTATATAGCTTCATGGTTCACTGCTCCAAATACCAACGACGCATTAATTTTGAACTCACTACGATCAGTTATGATTCAGAAAAGTCACTTTTTTTACGTGAAATTTATGCTTTTTTAGTCGGCCTCATGGAAAGTTGTGCGCGATTTACTCTTTGCGTTGGGTGGCCGACTCATTCAGGAACTGCATCATTGCCTTTGCCTGCGTACCTGCTCGAAACATCCCTTCAATGAGATACGCGAAGTCAACCATTCCTTAGTCATCATGGACGGACAACAGAACAATTGCATTATTCCAGCGGGTCAGAAAAATGGATCTGTAAGTGCTGCTTGGCCTTTATCATAGACCTAAGTCAGTTTGTACAAACAATAACGAAACATTTATTATCGTACCCTTATGTAACTCTAATCATGTGTCACGTGATAATCAAACCCGCCCTTTGCTTTTTTTCTGTAACCACATGTGACATGGTAGTCAGGTGATTCCGGCTCGGGGAGCTTTAAACGCCTTTCATCAAAGCCCAAAATTGTTCGTCGGAGGAGAGCATTCGGCGAGGGTGATTCGGAAGACGAAGATGATAATGGAGGACGAGGTGCTGGTGACGGCGGTCCATATGCAAATCGGACCGGTGAACCAGATTCCGACGATGATTTGCAAAGCCAAGTGCAAGAAACAGAACAGCTTAAGCTTAACGGCGGCTCAACGAAGCAAATGAATGGTCAAACAAAGGACAAGGCACCGGATGATGGAGGTGACGATGAATCATCGAGTCAACAAATCTAACCCTGTGAATTTAAATATGTACTGTGCATAACCAGTAAAATAACATTATTGTACTTATTTTCAGGTGAAAGTTCTGATGATTCGATGTCTACTGGTTGGTCGAGTAGTTCGGATGAGGATGACGAATCTGAGGACGAAACGAGTGACGACACGTTTGATCCACACACTAACGACGAGTTTGATAGGAGAGCATCCCAAAGATCTGATTCTGGGGGTAGAGATAAAGCAAATGGAGGAAAGCTGCCTTCGCCGCGTCTGTCGCCGTTGTATACGCTAGATAAGGCGCTCAGCTGCAGACAGCTCGTCAAACAGGTTAGCACTGGCCGATTCAGAATTCAGTGGTAGTAACGTATGTGGGACTGTTATTTAATATAATAATAATTAAAAAAAAATATGTCAAGCTGTTCAGTGTGCTAACGTTTAATTAATAATTTGCCTTGTTATTTCGTTATGTAAGGCGTTAGTCCCCATCAAACATGTGCAATATTCGTAGGGTTGATCCAAAAAAGCTTGTTGCTACGAGTTCTTACTTGAAATCAATTGGCCTGTCCGCAGGTGGCCTCGGAAGAACTTCTACCCGCAGCAAAGCTCTTCTTGGATTGGTTGGTGCTCTTGTCAAATGACGCTCGGAAAGGCAAGAATAGTGAAGATGATCAGGGCAAGAAGGAAGGACAAACTCCCTCTGGGCTTCCGTTACGTGTTCTTAAATACGTAGCTGACCTAGCTAATTTATTGTGCGTGCTTAAACATAGAGTAATGCATGGATCAGGTTAGTTGTCATTTTCTAGAGTAAAATATGTAATAGTCTGCTTCGTTTTTAATAGTAGAAATAATACTTAATAAATATTGTGCTACATGTTCAAGTAGTCGTATCATGCTGATAACATTAGCTTGTTGATCCTATGACCTGCAGACAGTACCATCGAGCATGTCCGGAATAGACTCAACGAACTATCCGCCCAAAACGCTGTAAGAAAATCAGACGGTAGCAACGAGACGACACTCACAACCGATACAAAGGATTCATATAGAAAGGAGTTTATTCTTCCAGAGGATATTCATTTCTCGCTAAAGGCTTCCCCAGCTTTAAGGACATCAGCAATCTGCAAAAAGTCAGAAGAAAATGCTGAACTGATCCAGGTTGAGTATGATTGGATACTCAGCTGGGAGGAACGATCAAGTCTTGCAACTGCGGGCCAACGAGCCGTCTATAGGTTTGTTATCCATGGGGTTTACATTCGCTTTTCGCGAAGAGGAGGGTAATAGCATGGATTAATGTCAATGTAGGAATTCAAATCAGCCATGAGTGATTTCATATTTCCTTAGTAGTGACGAAAAACTTAAAAAAAAATTACAATAAAATTTTTATCACTATTAAGCAGCTTTTCCGCCAGTATCTGCCTTGATCTTTACCAATTTGAATAATCAATTATTCGTCACAACAGAATGTTCTTGATCGCGGACCGAGCGGCCGATATTTGTGAACAGTTGGTGGGTGCCACTGTAGTCAAAGGAGAGAAGATAACCTTTGAACAAACACTGCAAGAAAAAATTTCAGAATGTATTTCGGTAAGTTGGATTGCTAACTATATTAATTTTTTACCTTTTTACTATATTTAACTATATTTTTAATTTAGGGTTTAAAATAGTTTAGGGTCTGAGAAAAATTAACGACTAATCACAATCATAGTATTTTAGCATAGTCATTTGCTGTTTTTTTTTGTTTAGACTCAATTAACCTCTTAACATCTAAAACGGTAGCTAAGATGGGATTTAACTCCAGCCGAAGAAATAATGCGTCGGTATATTTTATCGGTATATATATTCTTTTATTAACTCTTATAACTGGGTTTCGGCGTACATGTTGCAAACGCCGTTCACTTGTGGAAACAAATCACATCAGTACGTTACTCTGTTGTGGTATCCACCGTCTGCGATGGTCGATATTGTTGAAATGCTTACAGTAACGTTCTCCGCAACCAAGCTTATTAATTGTTTATTACCGACGAAGTGTTAGTTTTAAACGTAATTTCTATTATAAAGTACAATCAGTAATATACATCCGTTTTAAAAACACGTAGATACTCTGTAGATCCTAACGGTACTGGATATATAATATCGATAAAATGCCACTAGACTTCTCGAGCCCACTTTGCTTTAATAATATACTGTGCGATTGGTAAACTTGAAGTGTAGCTGATACAAATATTGTGGCGTCCATTAACGGTTGCTAGGGGTTTCTCAAAAGGAGACAGTGAAAAACATGTTTTCTCACAGTGTGGTAAGTTTTGCGGAGGTATTTAGATATTTTTTCTCGCCTTCAAGCTTCTGTAGGCGTTGGAATGCATCCAGAAGATGAGCTAATTCGTTTTGTTGAGTTGCTACCTCCGCGAGAATTTCAAGTGCTCGATCGAAACACTGCTTCGAGGTGCGCAAAGAACTGGGTATCTGTAACGTATTAAAAAAGCAACGCTAATAATTTAGTATCTCGTTCTACATTTGTAATATATGATGGAAGCCATAGAAGTAAACCGTGTATGCACTAGTATTAGCATAGGAAGTTACTTACAAGAACGCCAAACCAACGTAATGGATCGCTAGGTGTCCGGTTTTCGGCGGTACTGCTGTTTGAACTGGCACGATGATCAGATGAATAGCCGGAAATAGATGAACCTCTAGCTATGTTTCCATTTAGTCTATCGACATCAGTGGCGTCGCTGGCTGTTGTCTCAAGCGACGAGCGAGCTGGCGTACCCGGATCAGAGCACTCAAGGGAGTCTCGTTCCATCGAACCTATGCTACCCAAAGACGGCACCTATGGAAATATCAAGACCCCAAGACCCATTTTAACGCTGAATTGTCCTAAATAAGTGAATGGGGCCCATTGATTTCATTGTTTTCTAGAAACAAGTGGAAATCAAGAAACAAGTTGAAATCAGCTTTATAATCAATAGCTTTAAAAAACAAGCTATTGAATTAGATGAAAATTCTAGTGTTTACCTGTCGTTGTCGAAGTTGAGCATTTTCATTGCTTTCTGGATCAACCTCCTCCTGACCATTGTGCCATCCATTTTTATCTTTTATGTCAGACGAGTAGTTCCGTTCGTTGTGTGTTCTTGACTCTGTCTGGTTTTTTATTGAGTACGCTTTATTGGCAGTTTCTAGATGAAACCTCGTCAAGTCCTCACGGAAAACTTTGCCAGTAAGGTTTTGCTCTGGGGTGGATACCGTTTCAAGGCTTACCCGCTTCGTCGCCTCCATATGCGCCAGATTGAACGAAAGGGACGAAATAGCCGACCTAAAAGGAATCGAGTGATTAATGTGTTAACTGTAAAAAAAAATGGTTATATATTAAACATATGATATTCAGTATTCATATCGATCGCAACAAAAGTAAAAGAGAATTATTTTCTCGGGTAAAAAGCTAATAACATGACTACACATCCTTCATAAAGATAACGAAATGCAGGTGAGATAATTATCTGCACCTTGGTCCATTTGTAGCGTATCTGGCTCTCGCCAAATCAATCATTCCAGTCTCCATATACTGGTTCAGGTCATTTCGAAGCGCGATTATCGAGTCCAGTTTCTCTATTGAACGAATTAGCAGATCATCGAGGGCCACTTCATGTTCGGTTATTGTCGATGGTGATAATAATGAAAATGAGGCCATCTTGCAAGGCGTTCTGGTAAGCTATTAACCTTTCCTATCTACTCAGCTGTTGCTTCTATGGACACTCCTCTAACAATCGTACACGACTGGATTGCGCATGTATATCTCAAGTTTACGTAGTACACACTGGTTCGTCCAAATCGAGACTCTTCCAATTACTGCAACAATATTATCTCTGTAGCAATCTTTTCCTGCCACCAGTCACACCACCAATCAGTATAGGACCAACGAACCTATGCTCAGTATGGATTCGTATGACCAGTGCTGCAGAAAAAACAGACAAGCAATCACACCGAGCACACTGTTGCAGCGGTGGTTGACGCACGCCTCTAGAAATTACATGGGAACGACAATAAAAACGATTTCCACGTTGCTCTGCCCGACAATAAATTCCACCAGTCTTGTATAGTTATGGCCAAAGTGCACAGAGTAAGCGCACTTAGTGTTTTTTCGGCCTATTGGAAGTGACTTGCTGATATGAAGTCATCGATGCTAGTGATATTTTCATGGCTGCCGCCCGGTCGCTATGTATCGATGAGTATTCACGCTTGATGCTGCTAAAAGCGGTCGCAAATGTTGCCGTTGATGGCGACGATGCGAGCGTGGCGTTGTTGAACAGATTGCCGTGGTTAGTCAGCTGACAAGCGTCGTCCTTTGCCGTTGCTGCTTATGGGCGCCATGTTTGTTATGACGATCTGTCGTTGGCCAGCGGAAAGGGTCGTCTGTAATCACAATCCAGGCACAGGTGGAGAGAGAGAGAGAACAACAAGACTATACAGCAAATGGAAAGGTTCGCGCAACAGGTGGTCGGCGCATGATTTTATTTATCTAGTAGGCGAGGGAACTCAAATTTCATTAAAAATAAACTAAATCCATTGAACGTATGTAAATTATTTTTCGCTTGCGTAAGCTTCGTCGGTTGAACGTTGATCTTCCTTTCCTATAGTACAGCTATCAGATATAGCTATCTCGCAATAATTTTTACCTAGTATCTTAGGCTAGTTAAATACTTGCTTGGTTAAAGAGGGACTTTTAACAATGAAGGCTCCATTATCGGCTTATTAAACAAATGTATGCTTCCAAATTTATTCAAAATAATAGTTTGTTTTTTTCTTGCTCATTGGTCAATATATATACAGTAGCCTAATTCAGGTGCTGCTGGATACGAATTTAATTCATATGGCGCGTTGTTAGAAAAAGCAAAATTCGTTATATGCCTTTAATTTTGTACCTTATATGAACATACCTTACTACTTGATGGATTGGAGTACGGCAATACTGGATCACTGAGTGTATTTGTTATCACTAAGCAAATTTGTTTATTAACTGAAAGTTATTAATAAGTAGTCATAAAACGTACTCTTTCCGTACTACAGAAAGAAGCTACGCCCTTAGCGCCAACAGCATCAGGAACAGGTGGGGCCGGGCGGCAAAATCCACGAGGGCGCAATGGACGGGGGAATAATGCTCGAGGAAATCGCGGCGAACGCGGCGCGGGTGACACTGAGAAACAACAAGTAATGATGAAATCGATGGCTCACGCGTGGCTGAGACACGAAGTTGAAGGTCTCGAAGAAAGGCTTGAAGGATCGGCAAAAAGAAAAGGTTCCTCACCAATGACGGATTTAAATGGAATTACTACGGGTGAAAACATCACCCAGTATGGGTAAGTGCGAGCAAATAATATCAGTAAAATCCATAATATATTCCTTCTGTGAGCGTTTTATGAAGGCTGTCTTTGTCTTAAAATAAGACACATTGCATTAGTATGTACCGTGAACATAATGGCCTTGTCTTGAGCTTAGCCAGTTAGGCCCAGTTAAGCATCGCCGTTTTAGCAAGTTTTACCAATTGAGTTTTAATGTTCCAGACGCTGTGGCGGAGGAGGCCCTAACGGTGTGGGAACGGCCGTCGGATTTAATGGTTTGCTGGTGACAACCTCACTGAGTCCTTTTGTCGTCGTAGATTCATCAGCGCTTTCTACACGCTTGCCTGCTGTACGCACTATAGCCTTACAAAAGAGGAGCATGCTGATTGTACCAACCTGTGGTTAGTAAACGATTTTAGTAGAAGATATGGATTTTTCTGATCAATTTTGTAGCTGTCGCAAAAAGGGTCAGAGATTGTAATCTTATCATATGCGTTCATATATTACTGTCTTAGTAGCAGGTTGTCTACTCTTTTTCCTTCGATTTTCTATTGAACGTTTTGTTATATCTCGACATCGTTTTCAGTAATAAAAAACATTTGCTTATGCTTGAGTTCTGTTAACTTCGAATTGTTTCGTATGTTCTCCTAGTTGTAAGCCACCTAGATGAAATGAAGAAAAACGTAGCCCAAGCTCGAGATGCGACGCGATGGCTCGAAGTTGAAATGCGAAAAGGTTCTAGATACGTGAGAGTTCAAGGACCGGGAGAGGTAAGTTAGTCTAAGTTTATGATGGAAAAGGAACTGGCTGAGGTTGACTAATTCAGAAACGATTTGTATTTGACTTTTTCTTGTTTGCGATTTGCGTTTGACGTCGGCAGGCGAGCAAAATTTCTCTACTCAAATATCCCAAACGCAAGGATCGAGAAGCCTGGCATCTCTTCCAGCTGCTCGAGTGTTGCCACCATTTGGGCATTGGAGGGGCCACAAACCACGGAATTGCTGGAAGACATGGCAGACAGGATGGGTCAAATAAGAATTTTCGGTCTCGAGGCGAAGTCGGCACATTCCAAACTGGTGCAGTTCTTGTATCACTGCTTATTGCTAGATCCGAAAGCGATCTCCCTTCAAATGCGGCCACTCTTGCAGACGCGATCGGTAAGATGTTTCATTTGTATGTGATAAAGAAAACGATATCGTCTTCGCTTACGTATGAGTTTGACTTAAGCTTATTTCAACAATAACTATTTGCGAATTCATGTTTTCATATGTTTCAGGTGTTAAACTGATCGACATTGATAACGTCGTTACAAAGGTGCCATCTGCTCGTCCCGTGAGCATTGTTAGTAAAAGCACGGACGTCATGGTGGTGGCATCTTCAAATGAAATTAGGACACCAGCATCTCCTTCACTTGCTCTTCCCAGTGCTTCTATTACTACGGCTGGCGCTACTGTCGTTGTTGGGGTTGACGGCGATTCGGGTCGCAGCAATAACGAGGCGCTACCGAAGAATGCCGGAGGATGAGGTTAAACAAACCCGACGATGAATGGCAACAACAAAGAAATGAAACTACTGGAAAGAAGCACATAATGCCAATAGCGCTTTCCTCAACCTGAGAAAACGGCCAAACAAGCATACACGTATGGGTCGGATATTTTCATCTCGAGAAACCAATGGTGGTACAAAGCCCTTCTTCGCCTATTAAGTCAATGAAATGAAGATCATGAAGATGCATGGGGTGCAGAGTGGCTAGCTAGCACGGTCAGCATACAAATAAGGATTACGATGCAACGATCTCATAGCATACATGTGAGCCGATGTTGGCGTACGTAACAAATGTCGCTCATAAACACTACCCCTCTGCCTTTTGATGAGTGCATATAGTACCGTGCTAAGTGCAACACGCTCATGATGCATCCGTTTTGAGATCAGCGACTTGGTGCACATCCAAAAAAAAACAACACCAAAAAGTAGAAACAAAAAAGCAAACGACTATGGTAGCCAGCGGAGTTGCCATATCTCGCTTTAATGGCAAACCGAGCACGTTTTGTAACAAAAAACTAGCTCAGTAACGCCGTCATGAACGAGGTGTTGCAAGAATGTCACTAGCGCTAACTAGCGACTAATATTTTCTACAACTCGTACGATATAATGACGGTAATCAGCAGCAGCTTAAAACATTGTTCTATGCCATTACCAATCAACAAAGGAGAGGGATTGATTGATGATAGCCGCCAAGTATGCGTGATGTTTTGATATAGGTGCTAAAAAACAAACCAACCATAATGTCCTGTTCTGAAATAACAATATCATCAGCACACGGCTGTGTTTTCCTATGTTCCTTTCTGAGGCCATTTGCCCAGTAAAATGGCAATTAGTACGAGCAGTTCAGCTGAAATCAATTCACAACGAAAAATAATGATTTGAAATTCTGGGTACTGGGTAGGCGAGCAGGTGGCTTATATTCGAGGGTTGGCTAAACTGCATTGTTCCTTCTCAAAAGCCGATCAGACCATTACAATTACATGCAACAAATACGTAATCAAAGCGTTCAAGAAACGAGTGATTATGAATTCGTGGTTAGATAGTAAGAGAAGGAACGATTACTCTGCATAAACATTTAGTTGCTATTATTGGTTGTAATAAGACACAATACAGGCAGGCAGATTATTGGTAGTAATAACAGAAAGGGGGATTCCGCTCTATAATGTTAAGATCGAAATTAATCGATGTCAGCGTAAAATTTAACAGGAAAAAACAAAGTGACATAAGTATGACAGTATTTGTAATGTGACCTAAGCTGGCTCAGGTTATATTGCACCACATCTTTCACCAAAACGATAATCGTACGTTGCAAAGAAGCTAAGAATTGACTTTTTTTTTACTTAAAACGATTTTTACAATACTACCAAGCCTATCATCGTATGTGAACGATAATGCGCCTTAAAAAACCTGACGCTTTAATCCCGCCTCCAGCGGTTAAAACGTGTTGAATTGTGAATCCTCGATACGTTGGTTGTCTTTACAAAAATGTGTTCTACAAATTTCAGGATAATGCTATATCTGAAGTGACAGCACTTTCTTCCACCACGTTGATCATATGGAATTCAAAAAAATCTAAAAAAATCTGTTCTGCTAAGAAAGATAAGCCCAGTTGACGGCGTGATTTGTATTTGGTTCGGTAGTCAATTGGAAATAAATTAAAATATCAAAATTGGAGATGTTTCTATAAATGTATATAAAGGATTATATACCTAATAAAATTGGCGGCCCATGTACTGTGATATTCTTGTGTAAGGGTCTACAATAAGATAACGACGAAGGACAGAAGTTTGTCTGGATATTTCTGCATGTATAATACCTCGTTCTGAAAAGGGGACTCGCAAAAAATTGGTATGCTTTTTAGCTTACATTACCTAATTACCCCGCAATCAAGCAGGCAGTCCAATTGTGAGGATTGAAAAAAATCGTTCTCGTTACATGTATGGTACATTCATTTTGTTTTACAAATAAACGTGTATTAACAGATGCTCTTAGGCTTCTTAGCGACAGATTTTACTATTATATATATATATGTATATATATATATATGTATATATGATATATATATATTATATATGATATATATATATATATATATATATGCCTCAAAAGCGCAAATTTTTATTATAATTTATGCTATGCATGTTAGATATATCGTTTATCGTTTAATCGGTGAAAGTACGTTTTAAATAGTGAATTCGTAATTGCTTCTTTAAGAAAATTTAAAAAATAAACTACATTTATACATTAAAGTAAAAATTACATTATGTATAATTTATACACTTCTATATACATATATATACATAAACTTTTTTAACGTTATATAAACTTTTGAATTTATATACTTTAAACGTGTTCCGCCTATTTTTAATTAGCCATACGCAATTTATGAAGCTGTCAGTAGTTTAAGTATAGCTAAAGTCTGATACCTACATTTTGCGTATGATTGGCTGGTAGTCGTTGCAAGGCACGAGCGCGTATGCTGTTCGATCAGACCCACAGGCTGCAGTACGGCTTGTTTTCTTCTTCATAATAAATCAAATAATAAATAAATAAAAATAAAACATGATATGCGAATCGTTTGTATTTTTAAAAACATTTCAGACTTACGGGTGCAGCCAACTATAGAAGGACATTTTAAGAACATCAAGCATGTCATTGTGATCAAATGAACCACCACCGCTCCATTTATTCGACTGTATGATACAACAGTCAATTATCACACCATATTTATATCCGGCATTTGAAACCTGTAAATACCTTTATATTGATACTACTAGCTTCTCTAGGATATGATTTAGGGGTGTGGTACACCTATTACCTATATTTCTCTCAAACCTACCTTGGATTCATTATAGAATAAACAGAAAGAAAGGTTATTTTACAATTGTGAAATGATGGTATATCGTTCAGATTTACTAAAACACGTAAATTGAAGATCAGAAGGTGCTAAGTTTAAAGTACAAATTAGTGACGTCTATTGGTAGGACTAGCTGATAAAATGACCGTATTCATACCTAAAAAAAAACCTTTATATAGCCAAATCTAGTCTGGGAGAACAAAAAATGAAAAATTTCGATGAAACGGAAACCACAGGGCTCATATGTAATAGCAGAGACCCTGAATATTTAAAGGAATGTAGCTTTAACAATCAGGTATGTACAAGCTACACTGATTTTATTTTGCAACCAGGCATTACCATGCAAGTCCCGTCGCGTGTACCTGCTATAGGTTACTATGGATTGAGATCAGCGTGACTGTCGGGGATACGACGATACCAGGAAATACCTAGAGCTTCAATAGAATCAGATGTGAGTACAAAAAGGGCAGTATAAGCTTCATTCTGCACCAATCCATCAACGGTACGCAATGCGTTCAAATAGGGAGCCAGTTCTATCTTAAGGTCACTGTAACCATTAGTGTGATTTGGCCGTTAGTATGTAGTGTACTATGAAATTATAATTTCCATTCGTCGTCCATCATGGACAGAGGTACTCCTTAGTTGATTGTGACGAATTGTAGCATAGGTAATTTAGCTACTGTAAATACCTATTAACATAATTCATTTTTTCGTCCTGAGGATTATTCTATTCATTACAGTATTACTCCTATATTATTCTCAGAGCAAACATTTTAATTTATGTATTTATAGAGACTGCATTTATAGGCTTGTGACTTTTCTAGCATCCTGTATTTAGCACGCACAACTTTATTTATCTGGTACGGTTTGGTTTTGCAGCACGACACAATCACTAAAAACTGATCACTACAATTACCGAATCGGATGTTGCTTAATTTATTTAAGCTTCAACAGCTCTGTGGCCTAGAATAGAACTAGTTTGTAACTAACTTGATGTTCGAATGAATTCCAGTAGCAACTACATGTCATAATATCGCACGTAAGGAGGCAGAGTAATTCATCAACACATTATTTCTGATATAAGTCTATTAGAGACGAGAATAATCCTGGTTACTGTATTGGTAAACTGGTTACATCCCAGCGCCGAATCATGTATAAGCCTATCCTTCATAATGGATTTCTTTTTGATTTATGCAGTAAGTAGTAGTTTATGCAACACGCTCAAACAACATTAAATTTATGCCTTCTACGGCTGGTACGGTAGAGTTTATATTATATATATGAACATTAATGATGACGGCTGTCAGCGGGAACTCACGCACTCCACCAGTAGTAGTAGTATGGATCAGAACGTGCACTTATCTGGCTAATTTGAATAGGCGCTGCGAATTTTCACTGTGATACGATGTTTAGTGATTTCTTCTTTTGCTATTGCTTCTAGTTTAAAGCAGTGATGTGCAGTTCAATGGAAGTCTGTGTTAAATGCAGAGCGTTTGTATTTAAGAAGTGACTTATCTCTAAATTATTAATTTATCCACATATTTTACATACTATATTAGTAATTCACTTGCTTATCGCGAACTAGGGTGCTCGTTTAAGACTCCTTTGTCACTTACATTACTTGTACTTAAATTAGTATGAAAAATGCTTAAAACCATAATGCGCGCGTAGAATGTCACTCTTGAATATTCTTCATAATGCCCGACACGGCCTTTGCGAAGGATTGCGTTTGTAGTCAATGTTAGTCGCTGCTGCTCGTACGACGCTAAAAAAGGTCAAGTCACTATACATTGCTTTCTTTTTATTCAAGACCATAACGGTTTACTCAGTTTTGCTTGGACGAGGTGTCCCTAACCTGTTGAACGTAAGTGAAATGACTGCACTTTATGCAACTCTCTGTAACTTAAAACTGATTTTAACTACCAACAACTAAGTACGACTAATATCTTTCAGTTGCCTGTGACTTCAACGTTGTTTAAAAGCTGCTGACGTACGTAGTTAATATGCTTTGATTCTTCTCAAAGTATATATATTTTGAGAAGGGTCAAAGCATGTTAAATAAGCAGATTAAAATTATTTTTTTTAAATAGTTAAAAAAACAAATAGATTTTGCTTCAGATTAAGTTTGTATTTGATCTAAATCCAAACAATACTACTACATTATATTACAAAACGGTTACATTTACTGTCGAGTGAAATCCTTACTTTTTTTGCATTTTAATCTTAACGGAAGTTGTGGAACAAATGTTACTATTTTTTTAAGTGCTACTTTCGCTTAAAACAACGCGCACAACTTTATTTTAGCAGAACTTGCCTGACCGAATCGCTAAGGGCCTCCGATATGACACGATTTACATGTACAAGTACCGCAGAAAATGACAGACCGCTAATCCTAATCCCGAAAAGATGATTTTCACCACAGGCCATATAGAGAATTCTCATTGAAACGGTCGCAAACAGTAACTTTGTTGTCACGAAAAATAGTAAAATTAGCTGAGTTGTCGGTGGACATTTGCATGTAAGAATTCCTCCAAATAGACATTACGATATATCTGGTAGTGTTTTGAAACAGAGTATCCGAACAAGTGCATACTGCAGAACTTTATTATTTTTATTATTTATTGTTAAAATGTTGTTAATCTTCCAATTATGAAACCCACAAAAAAGAATACTTTCTTAACAGTTGCACCCTATTGTGCCGAACTGTAAGTTTTTAGAGCTGGCAACTCCCAGGTGAACTTAAGGATATGCAGTATCGTGTTTTAGTAAGATAGCTACTTTTTGAAGAGCTTATCACATCACTTAGCCATTTATAGGTCGACCATTTTCTTTGCGTGGCAGGGGAGTTAATAGATCGGATTTCCAGTTAAACGAGAATCTTTTGAAATGTCTTTTTGACATATTCAGTTCAGACTACACAAGGGAAGTATCTACTAGCTGTATAGGGCTAAATTCGTTAGCACTGCAAGCGACCACGTTAACATTGCATTATCTCCAAGGTAAATTTGATAATGGTCCTATGATTTGGCGGAGTAAATGGACGCAGTGAAATCATTTTCTCAAAAGGTTTTTAAAGGCATTTTACAACTTGAACTTAAAAAATATCTTAAACGCTTATTCCTCCGTGTACCCCATATTATCTGTATTTTTGGTAATCAATTCGAAGCTTTGACTTGCACAAATAATATATCTACGTTAAATCAATGCAAAATAGAATTGAAAAATACATCTGTAGCTTTGCTAAACTGGGGCATATGCTAAGCCTTTTCTAACTATCAGCCGTATTTCAGCTTTTTGCTTGCTCGCTGGTCAAGAATTAGGGTGGATCGGTATCGACTAACTAGCTTTAATTCGGATTATACCAAATCTTTATTCTAATTAATAAAACCATCTATGTTGTTTTCATCAGTACTTGGGGGAAAAAGGTTTGGCCTTCAATACAAGAAGCAGTATAGAAGGTTCAATTACCGAAAGGGTCATTAAACTGATAACCGAATTTTGCCCACACATCAAATAACGAATGAGTGGTGTTATTTTGTATGTTATTAGATGCTAGAATATTTCTCTAGCTGGATTATTTTGACACGAAACATTACCCTCCCTCAGTAAACCGAGAATCAACTTTGGAAAACAGAACAATAACTATTGTTATTATATATATGATCCATGCGTCGGATTATACAAGTGCATTTGTGTATATAATAAGCAAAGTGTGGGCGAATTACCATGTTTTAGCCCGTTGAAATGGACTGCAGTTACCGCAGCGCATTAACCGTACGACAGTTACCACTCCGTTATCTGTCGGCCTAATCTGCGCAGCACCATCATATTATTCCTGCTGTCCAGAAGTGCTGAAGAGTTGTATTGTGCCGTGGGCTTACGTTGGACATTGTGTATGTTGTAGTATTAGCAGTCATGAAACTGTCATAAGGGAGAGGAGAATGTCGTGCTTCATAGTCAGCATTACGTGACACTTAAAAACACTACGCTTCGTGGGTGTAAGAAAAGACGATCAAAATGCCGGCCGCTGTTGCCCTCCTGGTTTTCCTCTGATCTGGCCGGCCATAATCAGAATATTTCGCTTCGATCTGACGACGGTGCACTGCAAGCAATGTAACCATTCAACTGTGCTGAGAGAGAGTTATACCTGCATGTTTTGTTCTTTTTGAAGAACAGTCGCTTAGAAGATCCACTACAGTCCTTTGAACCACCTTTGGATTGCTTCAGCCGTGTATAACAAATTGACATGAACTTAGTGCTTACACAGGCTTGGCAGGCAAAAAATCTGCAAGTAGTAAGATTGCGATTTCAATTAAGATGATACGCTAGAGAACGCATTCGCTACTTATTCGTCATATTTAGTGGTACCATTCTGGTTTTCGCTAGAAACATTGTTAAACTCAGTTGGTGGACCTGCAGTATTAGGCGAAAGTTTTCGTGTTCGTATTACGACGGCGGTGTCGTCGAGCGCCACGTTTCGTCTCTTAGACGTGATTCTCGGCGCGAAGAAGCCATCTGTGATAGCTCAAGTAAGTACGCGTTTCCTTTTCACCTAACGACCAATGATCATAAATTGTCGCTCAGCAGGATCTGATGGTATTTTGCCTGTTTTTTTTTCTAAACTTCTTCTAGTCTTTGTTTTGTCTATTTCTAAATAATTGATTGATTTCTGTAATATTTCCTTTATATCTGATTTCAGTCAAGTAGCGCCCGAGGCCAATACTCAGTAATAGAAATCATGCAGTGGAGCTTCCAAACGAGTGCCATTCAAGCAAATCAGACTGCTTGATCTCTCGTTTTTTATTGTTCTGAAGGCTTGACAACTCGTATAATGGGGGACTGTGCATTGCCGGGTACAACGATGCGAGCAGTCGTATAAGGTTATTTCGGATATTCCTCCATCGTATTCCGTGCTACCATTCTACATACGATACAGTATTATTGACAGTTATTTTTTCACTATTAGAAATCTTATTTTTATTCGCACGCCAAGTAAACGAGTATATAAGCCTTTCTTCTTTACCCCTGTCGACCGCCAAAGCAACCGGACCGATCGTACCTACGCAACTTGTTCGTCCAAATGCCCGAATACAACCTAGTAATTCAATGTGTCCATCAGAAGAGACGTGCGGCAGCCGTAATAATTAGTCGATCGACATTCTTGCATGGTCCTTATTCCCGCCGCCTACAGATGGCGATAAGGTGCGACAGCTGATGCAAGCAGCAATACTAACAGTAGCGATCCCGAACAGACACTTTATTGACTCAGGTTCGATTACAGCGCCACCCTCGGCGCGCAATGGAGGCCTCCTCTCGAACGTCCTGCTGTCGAGCGGAACTGAACGGGCCAGCTGCCGTTGCGGTCATCGGCAATGCCGCCAGTGTTAAACAGATCGCTGGACCGCAGACAGACCGCCATAGCAGCCGCGGCCGTAGGGTGCCACCCTTAGCAATGTGGAACAAATAGAGGGAGGAGCAAAGATTCTGCCGTCGGTCGAAGCGTATGTTTCACATACAGTCCTATGTAAAGAATCTGCCGGCTTCGAATCAGACTTAATTGTCTCGTCGTCAGCTACTTGTGTAGGGAACAGCCTTAGCAGTACAAAACCTACTTTCAGAATAAACGGATCGGTTCAGTGTTTTGTCTGACAGTTGCTCGACCGAAAACTTCGAACTTTACACTGTCTGCTAATTTCCGCTCTCGCGGCCGCCGCGTTCCACGTGCCAGTGCCGGTGCTGCCAGGACTACTTTCAAGCCGGTGGAATAGAAATAGGCAAGACAAAAAATGGAAAAAAAAATAGGCGCTTAGGTTTGAGCTAGCTTTGAACAAAAAAAGTTATACCTGTCTGGAGTTCTCCGGACCGATCTGCCGTTTTCAAAGGATCGAGTCTCTGTGAGGAAGTTAAAGTTTGCTTGCGGTGAGTTTGCTTTCGAAACGATTGTTTTTGTTTTATGTGCCAGCTTCAGTGGATGCTTTATCACTCACAAGTAATTCCAACTTGTTCCACTATTAATAGCTGACAATTTTTCAAGTTTGTTCCTGTATGTTTAAGTGCTTCTATTTCTTCAAAGCTGATCAGAAGCGAGTCATAGTAAGTTGTTCACCTGTAAGTAAAGAATCCTTTTCGGCGGGTATTCAGACGGGCGCTTGATGGTCTTTCTGCTCATACGGTAACTCTTATTTTCGCCTTTTCACCGCTCTTTTCAACAGAGCCCTGTTCTGTTCATATGCTCCTCGTGCAGCTACGCAACAGCTGACATTTAAATGTTTATTCCATATATGACCAAGCAATATGTGGTACGGAAATGTTTCTATTAAAGTTATTTTTGCACGATAAAGTTTCTGTTTTAACCAGAATAACCTAATAGGTCAATTGGGAATACATATATGGTATATATTCTCATGTGCTCAAAAGTGTGATGGAAATTGTTTACGCTCTACTCATCATAGCCAGGTTCGTAACAAGTGGAAAGCTGTCGTTTACTTTTACTTTTATAATATTTGAAATCATAGAAAGGATAGAGAAGCACAATTAATGGATCGATGCAGTGCTCCATTGACCTGAGAAATCGTTATTTAAATAACAGGTAGAAAAGTTAGTGTTCGTATTATCTGATTGTAACTTGTTGGTGGACAGCGAAAGCAATATTTACTTTGTCCCTGCACATTTTCTCATGCACGCCATATGGCTATTGCTTGCCACCGTAGAAACTGCTACAGTAGTAGTGGAAAAGCTGGCTGGCTTTGAATAGCCTCGGCCTGTATTGTTGCTTCCTTCTTTACGTGTCCCCTTTCCGTCTGTCAGTGTGTGCCTATCAGAGATCTTCCCGTTGCTTTCAGTCACAGAATCCTTTACGCACAGTGTCGAAGCCGTCCCACCGGACTAAACAAGAAACGCTTTTGCATATCAACTTGAACTTGTGAAAAATTATTATCCAGAACAAGCTCTGTTTAGCTTATTGTTGCAACTTAATTTCTGTGCACAATTGTCGAACTGTATGGCTACGCAAAATATATGCACGCCTCACGTCATGCATAGTAAACTATGAACATGTGTTAAGATCTCGTTGGATAGGCAGAGAGCAAACACCGTCGTGGAAAATGGCTAGTTAAAAGATTAATGCTTTTTTGTATCCTGTATCTATCTATATAATATTCAACCAATTGTCATAAAAGTGTACTAATGTTGCTGCTGATTCATTTTTGAGAACCATATGATACGTACCTTAAGGTAACGGTAAACGGCATAGTCCTGACAGTGAACACCGGTATAATTGCACGCAGATGAAATAATCGATGCGTACACAGGAACTAGCAGCTGAAAGGTCCATCACACTAAATAAAGGAAACGACTATATATACTATATATACATACGAGCCTTGAATTAAAAGTGTGACCCATTAAAATTTTTTACTTACCACTCATTAACGTAGCACTTACGTGCAGATCCGTTTTCCTCATGGAAGAAAAGTACTTTTGCAATCTTTTTAGGATCCATCATCCTATTAGAAATGGATTGGACTTTAAACAATCCATGGAATGATACTTATTTGATTTAATGATTCAGCTATTAAGCTTGTTTCATATTTAAGCAAACATAGTTTTAGGTAGCGTACAGTGCAGCTCTGCAGAGCGTTATTAAATTTGGAGAGGTATGACGAAAGTTGTTGTTGGATTATATTCTTTATACATCCGAGATTAAATTAGGATTACTGAAAATCAAAAATGTGCAGTTACTGACGATATGTGACTGATATCGGCGATACCTTCGATTTTGTAATTTGCAGCATCTCTATACATGTCATGGTGCCCAATCCATACATGATGTCTACATGAACCCAGACCTAAGCACATGGTACTTAGGGTTTAGTAGATGAACGTCCCACAATACCAGGGAAATATTTAACAGTGAAGACTAAGCTACATAATGCGTTAGTCCTTAATTTTTAGTCCTTTAGATGACAAAGGCCTCGCAAATCTTCTACTCGCATTGCTGTGTTGTAGGCTGAAATTTAACGTCCCCCTGATATTTGTTTCGTAGTATTAGGGACACGTTGTGGTCTAGGTTCGAAGCCGGGTTCAGATACACGCTTCGTTTCGTACTGAGAGCCAGCTGCCTGAGATGATACCTAACGGCGATTTCAAACGTAAAACTCGAAACAGCGGCTAGAATTATGATAGTAGTAATAATCATAATAAGAGTAATGAGAACGAAGAAGATTTAGCTGTTAGGCTTCCGCTAATTTAGCTGTTTTTCGACATTAGTAGAAGACGACAATTTGCATCGCTTAAACGCAGGAAGTACTACCTTTAGGTAGATACGTAATGTCCTGGTACTGACCTGCTGCCTGTACTTGCAAAATGTTCACATTCGTGACCATTAGCCATATTCAACCTAACCCAGCTTACAACATACAGTATAAAAGTTTGTACTGCGATCCATTTTCACCAAAAATAAAGACGGTATACTTTGTCTCTGGTACGGTTCAAACTCGATTTTATTTTGTATGAAAACCAAAGGGATAAAAACAAGTTAACCAGCTTCATTAAGATAGATACTAGTTCCACTAAGAACAGAAAACGAGATTGTTTCCGGCTAGTAATGTAATAATGGGCAGCAATTTTTTAGAACTTCACGGTTACTTGTTATATGGCTCTGATGTTGATCCAAAATTTGTTCAAAACGGTCCTTTATCAAAAACATAATGAAAAGAGAGCGAGAGATTTCACGCAGTTCTATTAGAACTATTCTGTTCTATTTTCACACGCCTTAGGAGACACGGGCTGTTGTGGAGCCGGGACGTAATGAATTTACTTAAGCATCCAGCGACAGGAAAGCTACTTCAGACTCGAATCAGTTAGTAAATTTAAAGTATGCCCAACTAGAGGCGGCTTGAAAAAATTCGAATGAGATCACGGTGCAAGCAGGCTATGGGTTGCCTCGAAACCATTGTAACTTTTAAACTGATGGCGTTTTAAAATACGCTTTAGGCAAGTTGGACCTAAGGAAGAAACAATTTAGTACGATTACTGTTTAAGAGATGCAGATCGCTGAGACTCTAGAAACAATCTCTTTGGAAAATATGTATGAATATATCTATGGCAAGGGGGTGTGGCTGATCAGCAGCGCAAACTGGGTCCGCAAAGGTCTGCAAATTGCAAAAAAAAAACTTATTGGGTGCACCATTCTAAATGCTTAGCTTGCTATTGACGGGGGAAGCCTATACAATAACTGCGAAGACTTCGGAATTGAACACCTTGTACGCGGACTCATATCTGATAGAAGTCGCGGGCGTAGAGCCCTTCCTGAGCGTCCCGCTGTTCCCCATTTGAGTGATGCATGGAGCAGGCCCGGCGTTTAGCCTTGCAAAAGTCGCTATCAGGGAAAGGCGAAATTATGTCCTTGTTCTGTTTGTAATTGATATTATGGAAGGTACGCACTGTAGTCGTTGCGCCTTATGCGCCAGAAGCCATTTTCCAATTCACGATGCGTTTGTTTTCAGAAGGAATGTTCCATAATGCTTCAGAATTGTTGCGAGCCGCAACAGATTAACCAGACCAATAGATAAGTTGCTATCGAAATCAAACAATGCTTTTGAGGATAGAGTTGTATTTGGGAGCTTTCGGTTGTGCGATAGGGTCGATACCAAGACGAGAATGTAAGTGGTTGTGGTGTTTGGTATTCTAAGCACCTCCGCTCGAGGGCTCGCTTCTACGCATGCTGTGAAGTAGGTCATGTGTCTTGTAGACGGGTCATGCAGATTATTGCAAAACTTAACGAAAAGCATAACGAAACGGTCCGTTTATTCGCTGAGTGAGAGACAGGGCATACTGAGCTTGATGAAGGCTTTTCGCCTCGTATGGATTTCGAGCAATTGCATTTGCTAGACGCGCTTCTCCGTCTGCAAAATTTCAAATAGGAGAGACCTCATGCGTCACCTCTAGTGTTTCATTGTCTGCCTTTATTTGAAATGTGAATTGACGAATCTATTATGCATCGTGCGGATATTGAGCTCCGAAATTGATCAACAGCTTCTAGATTGAGATGTGCCATGGTTTTTACAAGCGAATCAAACGGACAAAGATTGGGAAGGTAAAGTTATTTTCTTCATTAGGATCTGTACGAAAGTTAATGCGACAATTCAGCCATGTGCGGTCGAGCACAGTGTATTCTGAAAATATAATGCAGTACTTTATGATTAATAATACTAGCGCAACACTAATGTCATAGATCTACCAGACTAGAAATCACTGCATTTGAAAAGAGGATATAGCCAAATCCTGTTTCATTTCACAGCAGTTCAAAAGTCGACCCAGCTACGTCCCGAATATCGGAATCTATCGCAACTTCTTGCTTGTCGTTAAGCATTGACTGGGTATTCAATTAACGAGTATTTTTTTATTTTTATTTTTCTCTCCTTTATCTTTATTGATAGAAATCCATCAACTGGGTTGTCTAAATGATTCTGACGCGGCCCCGAATTACACTTTTAGAACCATAGTCTCTGTATGAGTGCGCCTACGTGCAAAACCTAGGTATGAATAATAGTTACGCAAAAGGTTGACATCCTCGCTTGGCCTAGGTAAGTGGTATTACATAGATAGTTTTTTCTCCTCAAAACTATATATATATGGAGTGTATTTATTTTCTAGATGAATTAGCTAACTCAATCAATTAGTTAGATCATGGCTGCACTGAAGGTCGATTTTGGCATCTGCCTCTGGGCATCGATTGGTTTATTTACCAGGAATATGAACGGTTCATTCTCGGAGATATTTCTGTGACTTGCGAATTCGAATTTAATCTGCCAAGCTTGCATATGACCATATTACTGCCACGCCATTTAAGGGACGATATGCGTATGAGAAATAAGCTATAGGAGACAAAGCAGCAATGTGGTTTTCGAATCATCTTCAGGTAAATGCGCGCCATTTTTGTAATCAGTAGTCTGTTATACGGAAACGAGCCGTAAAATAACGCCTGTTACCTCGTCATACATGAACGAATCCCTTTGTACGATGCCGTGGGAAATTGGCTCATGTATGCATTCATAAGGATTTTCAATGGTTGGCGTTCTTCTAGCTGATAACGTATCGCCTGTGAAACGTAAGTCTTGATGTAACGGGCTATTCAACAGTACCGAAGTGAAACAAATACACCAGTGGCAAAAACTATGTCCAGAAAGCAAGCCAAGTGATAGATCACCCCTTTATATGCAACATCCGAATGCTTTTAACTTTTGTGCCTATAATCGCTTGTTAGAAATCGGTTTAAATAAGCTTTTTTTTTTTCGCAATTGTCGCGATAGTAGGAACACCATAGATAGGTGTTTATATTCGCAAGCGATTTGTAGTAGTCTATTGCGTGAGTAACATTAGTAGACAGCGTAGTATTTCGTAACAAAGCCAAACAGGGTTGCATGGCACAATCTATCGCGAACCAACCAACATCCGGTGTAGCAAGGGACTGTTTCTTCTAATCTTGTTGAAGTGTCTCACCAAAGAACCGTGAAAGAAGAAGTCGATGGAAATCAATGTACAGTAGCAAATGCGCTCAATAACCCCTTATTAGTTTACTCCAAAAAACACTATGCGTGTTTTACCACCGTCTATGCTCCGCAGGTTTATAGCAAAGCGAGGCATTCCATAATGTAATCTAATGAGATAATTTATCCAGTTTATTGACCATTCTGATTGTAGCAAGTGGACATTCACGTGACTCAACTAATTGCATTAAACGAGAACAAAGGCGCTCGTTTACTGTAAAACAAAGTGAGAGAGACGTGATACAACTCTACCACAAATGGATGGCTTAATTGGGTTCACGAGCTCAATGGCTTGCTAATGCTATTAGAATAACTGCAACGGCTCGATATTTGATTGATTATCAGTGTACGTTAGGGCTGCCGGATGTTTAATAAAACACTTTATTGTGGTCCTATGTCCAAACAAATCACCGTATCTCGAAGACAACCCATAGCGGATTTACACATGATAAGAACAAGATATAAATACGGCGGGTGGATATAGTTAGGCAATGCTCGGTACATCATAATCACTAAGTAAATTGTGGTACAAAAATTAGCGTCGCCATTTTTGTACCACAATTCGTAATACAAAGTCACTAATTCACAATAGTGTATTGCGCTCTTGGGTAGATTCAGCGTTACGCAGCCTGGAAATTAATAGTTTCTTTAATTAATTAGTAGTTAAGTTCTAAGCAAGCTACTGCTTATTCGCGCTTCGTCCACGGAAGTTGTTTCTTGTGCTGACTGAGACAAAATAACGTGTCTTAATGACCTAGCTTGATAAAAAACAACGCTACAACGAAATTTACCCTCAAAATTATGCTAAATAATTCCTTTTACCTCACGGTTGTAAAACAAACGTGTTTCTAATTACAGTTAAGATATCTGAAAAGCAAGGAGGTTCAGTATGATCAATAACATTTGTAGCGCAGACTCAGATCTTAACACTATACCTTGAAGTCTTTATAGAAGCTAATCTCATGTCCTGTTTTTGGCTCATGTTTACACATTGACATTTCTTTACCCGTATATATATATATATTTTACACATTGATGATTCCTAGAAGTGGCTATAAGAATTTCTAATTATGATTCCTGAAGCCCGCAGTCCTAGATAGCGTTACGTGTGACCAGATGAAACACTACCCATGAGAATTTGCTCATTCGTTGATTGTAGAATGTGCTTCTAATCTATTGGGAGGCGAGGCGATTTGGCCCTCTTCACTAAAAGATATAGCGTAATTCAACATTGGGAGTCGATATCAAATGTAGCATTTCGATTCAATTTGTTCGACAAGTGTTTGTAAATAGAAAGAATAGCTGGCCACCTTTATACTATCACCACTAAACGAATCACTTGAGTGCACTGTCTCTCTGCTGATCAGGTTATTCTTTCATCGAAACTATATTTATGATAAAGAATGCAAGAAAATAATTAAGCAATAATTTGGTACTGATGTTTCCGTTATTGTGTCGGTCATTGGTCATCTGGGTCAATTGCTCACCGTGGGTGCGTGTGTCTACTTATATCTGAATTTTATCGAATGCTTTCCGCCACGTTTCGTAACTTTTCAATTCAGCCTCTGATTCTTAGATAGCAGGTTTTTCTCTTCTGATGTAATAACTTGAACCGGTGGGGAACTTTTTGTAACCAAAGTCCGTTTCTCTCTTGCAAGTAGACGCATGCTGAGTTCGCCTCGTGTTCATTTTTTCAAATCAGACAGATCGTTAGACAAATTAACACGATCGTAGCAAAACGATCGTGTTAATTTGTCTGAGTCTCGCACTCCGAATTGCATCAGCGAAGTTCACCTGTCACGTCGGGAAACGCAGACTATTCACGTTCAGCAGTTGCTATCGTCGGTGCGTGTGAAGGCACTAACACGAGAAACGAATCAAAACGTGGTATCTAATAATCCCGCCTAAGTCAGTGCTCGTTTCTCATTACGGAAATTCATGGCCATACATACATTGATGCATATATCTCAAGCGCTTTTTGTTTATAGAGCCGGTCAAAGTAATAGCCACAAGCACTTCGTCGTCGGGTGCAATTTTTTTTCATTTTCTAATAAAATTCGCGATAGCTCAGTATATTAATTCGTTGTATACACATCACTTTGTACTTCGCCCGTTACTTTTGCAACAGTTGTTTCCAACCACCTAGCTTAAAATAGGTCAGTCATAAGCTGAAAATGAATAGCGTTTGGGTCTTCGGTTATGGAAGCTTAATATGGCGTCCGGGCTTTGATTACGAAACTTCGATGGTAGGATATGTTAAGGGATTTGAGCGCGTCTTCTACCAAGGAAACGACAAGCACCGAGGATCGCCACAAAGGGTAAGTTGGCATAAATAATATGTTTTTCACTCTCGACAATTCACCCTAAGCAAAAATAGGTTCGACTAGGTAGATGCAAATCAAGACGTTTAACTCATGAAGTAAGCCAATACGGCTACACTGTATTACGGTGGGTTAGTTTTGTAATGATTATGAAATCAATAGCGACTTGTATTGATTTCATTGAGCGGAAAGCTTCTCACGTAAAAATCAATGAAAAATCTGTGTACAAAACAAGCATACCATCTTACGATATGCTCATCACGTTGATTTTAGATCTAATACCTAAAAGTATGCGCATGAAGGTTCTTCACTTCACGAATGACAAATGGTTACATAATTATCTAAGTGCTCAGAGTATTGGCTGTTATCCTAATATATGTTGAATACTCAAAATTTAGATTTTCTAAAATTTCTTTATTATAAAAAATTCACTACTACATTGTTTTACTACTAATTCACTAGTAATTTGGCATGGAGCTTCATTTTGTTACAGAGAAGACGTCATATCAGCGGTTTAGCTGGCCCTATCTTACATATCGCGATAACACAATTTTACTCATTACAGCTTGGCCGCGTCGCCACTATGTTAAAGAACGAATACGTAAGTATACATACTAAAATTTCATAGAGTATCTATAACATCTACTGCATTGCAGCAACTCATCTCAATCATATCTACAATCATATCTAATAGTAGAAATGTATAAACATGTTGCTCAATGTACCTGAAACAGTGAATTTTATTGATATCTAACCGTATATGCGTGCATAATGATTTATTGCAGTCTGTAGTTTGGGGCCGGGCGTTTCTTGTGCAGTTGAATAGTGACAGGTCGCGTCCAGGAAACTGCCCGCTTGCTTACCTTGATACCCGGGAGTCAAAGGAAGGTGGTTACGTTACCTTGACAACGGCGTTTTATCCCAGGTAGTATAAACAACTGTGTAACATCAGATGTATTGAGCTTTGATTCGCTAACAGCTTTTCAGCAGTTTATGTAGTGTAATAAATTTTTTACTAGCTTTTTTTTTTGGACAGAGATTAAAGGATCGAGTCAAAAGTTAAGATGATATTTGTTCTATTCCTACGATGACATCTGCTAAAAAGTTCTTCTATCTATTTCCAGCAAATATCTTACTGTAATCAGATTAACGAATATTTTGTATTTACCTGTTAGCAGTGTTATATATTTACTGTCAAGATGAAATCAACATAGAACTGATTGCATTTTTTGCCCTATACATTTGGTAAAGAGAAAAAAAAAGGTCTAGGCCTAAGCAAATCTAAAAATTTAATTTTTTTCCACGCAAATTTTCTCTTCGTTTATTAAGTCAAATAACATGTTATGTAAATTATTTAATATTCATGAAACTTGTAACATTTAATATCTGTAACTTTGAAACATATGCTCAAATTACCAATGCTTTCCCATCTTTTGACACTTCAATATATCCTATTACTTATCAGTACGTTTTTATTCATTGTTCCTGTTGAAACTGCGCATTCCAGGGCATTGCATCAGGCCCCGTTCACAGCTCGTGTCTACGTCGCGTTGCCTTCTAATCCTCTTTACCTCGGCCCAAAGTCCTACCCGGAAATGGCGCGAGAAATTGTTCAAAGTCAAGTAAACTTTTCTTCAAACAACAGAACGATATGTGTATTTAGCCTTCAGCATAGTTCCATTTGAACGTTGGTAGGATCAAGATTGTCCTCGTGATGGCTTAGTGGTAACACCAAGGCGCTTTAGGTTTGAACCTCGGTGTAGGCGCATTTTGATTCTCCAGAAAAACCTAGAGTAATTGAAAAGACGATGATGAATCTATTTATATTTCCTTCTACTGCTTTCTGTCTAAGGAACTTGTACTGAGCCCTCCGCTATTCTGGCAGGTTCTCGAAACAAAAAATTAAACATCAGCTTGAAGCCTGTAGCAGAAGGGACATCAGCCGAGAGGCTAGCCTTTCATGTATTTCCTTTTTGGTTTAATAATTTGATACTGCACATAGTTGAATTAAGCCGATAGTCTTAGTGACATTAAACTGTCGAAGTAAATTAAAAAAATCCATATAACCTTCTATGGAAAATCACATGGATTTTATAAGACTGTAACGTTTATGGCGTAAAAATGATCATTGTGGCATAGTTTCAATTACAACAGAGAAAACTACTAATATTATATTGACGTGGGTTAACGGGATGGTTGGGACGCCTGAGCTTCTGGCTGAAAAATATCAGTGCTTAGTATCTCGTCCATGACAAACAAGTGCTAAACAAGTTATGTAAATAAAGCAAATTATGTCGAGTTTCAGCTAATTGTACATTGTTTTACAATATCTGGTCCTTCCTTAGGGCGAGTGCGGTCCAAATGTGGAGTATGTATTAAATATAGCCGACTTTATGCGGGAGGAAGTTTTCGGTATTGATGATGAGCATCTCTTCATGTTAGAAATGCACATCCTCATAGAATTAGCTAACCGGGCAGAAGAGGAGCAGAGCTTTCAAGCGCAACTGGTAAGTACTACCGGTATATCATCTTTGGTCGAGACACCTAAAAACCATAATGGTTAGTGATAAATTTAACTCATATAACTTTTAACGGAATCCCGTATAACAGATTGCCGTTTGTTATATTAAATATGTGGCCATCTTTGCATCCGAAAGTTGGGGAAATAATATCAAATGGAACAAAATTAGCTGTTGATAAGTACAATAACAGTCTTGGAATGTCTTCACTCACAGTTAGGATGAGATATTTGCAGGCTACTAACTCTTTTGTTTCAAACGATCTTAAACGGACGATTTCTGAAATACATACTTGAGAAATGTAGTAAAAACAGGTGCTGGCTCAAAAATGCCATGCTTTTTTCAGCATTCACTCTTTGTGTACTTCAAATGTATTGTTTACGTCCGCCAGCGCCGCTAGGTATTCAGTGGTAACTGTGCCTGCCTGCCTGCCTGCCTGCCTGCCCGGATTCGAACCTATGTCACCATGCGTGCCTAACCTTTGCAGGCAAATATGTTACCCATTAAGCTGCCACGAGGGCTGATGGCAGTCGCGCGACAGCTAGCATTTGCAATAGGTGATAGTTGTTCCTGAACTTTAATTAAAAATCCTGCCCTGCCTTTCAGGAAAGGAAACATTCCTGGTGCTCAAAACTGGCTATATGCAATTCTCTGCAAGGATCCAGGGAAAGCCTGTCAGAGATAGCGAGTGCATCCGGGGCGTCCTCTAGCAAATATGGAGCAATAAAAGGCTCTTCACATGGAGAAACTTCTGAAGATTTCGTGTCCAACGTGGCCGCGAGAAAACTACGTTGTGTCGATATTTAACAAGACTTTTCCAATTTTTCGCTGCTTCCTGCTAGGGCGATAGAAGGATGGCGACTATTCTATCCATGGTGTAATGTTGTGCTGTTCCTCGTTCCTACGTTACCCATGTCTAAATTTTGTGTGTAAATGTTCCACAAATGGCGCTCAAGCGCTTTACGGCTTTGTTATAAGGCCCTGTTGTTTCTCGCAATTTGGTCATTGTGCCAATGGCGAGGAATATCCGATGCTGCATGTATTCAGATCGCAGTATTTATATCTAGATAGATATGTACACGTATATATTAGTATTGATATTAATATGAATATTAACGAGATTTAAATACGTTCTTTTATAATCGGCGAACAGCCCAAAGTAATTGTTTCCAGTTGTCACGACTGATGTTTTTTTCTATGTAATTTGCTGCTGCATAGCTGAACGCGAAATGATATAGTCTCCGTCTCAGAAATGCAGGAAGAGTTTTATAACCTAGTAGAAATCATGGTATGATATCTGGAATGCCATTTACAAAAAATGTGTTTTTTACGTTTAGGAATAAAACGCAGTAGACGATGTACATTGGTATTGTTCGACTGCCGACGAATGCGAAGTTCGAAAGTTGCTACGCTTGTGCACTTTTGATAGAAAAAGCTTTGATTTTATCAAAAACCTATATATATATATATATATATATATATTATGTGAAGATTTTTATCCAGCTATTATAGTATCACAGTTTGGGATCGATTGTCAATCTGTCTATGCATCTTCATGCATATATATTCTGCTTCAATGTAGCAAATATTTTGATCCGAACATTTGCCAGCCAAAGTTTATTAGACAAGGCCATTCCAGTTCTAATAATAATGAAACTACTTATTTTAATAAAATAGAAATAATCACCAAGGCATATAAAGTAATGTAGTGAAAATTTATAGTAATAATAAATAGTATCTAGTAACATCATTAATTGTAATTTTCGGATTGACCTTTCCTCGATTCTTACTTGATTCAGTATCGTAAATAATAAAAACATTACCCCTTTTTAAATTTGTCATTATAATGAATAACAAAAATTTTCCGGGCAGGGAAATTTTAACCCATTTTCTTAACGCATAGTCTTTTACTATTACGCAATTTTAGGGACGAAACAAAAAGCCAATAGAATAAAGTTGTGAATCGAAGTTTATTAGCCATGCAAAGTACTGTTTCTCTTTTAATTAAAGACATATGGATCTGTAATAAGTAAGTAGTGTGTGGCGAACAGCTTGTAACTGGTGCCTTAACTCATGAACAAGGTACCTCTAATTTTTTCTTAATCCTGATTGGCAGTTCTATTGAAATCTATTCCACCTCTGCTTCTATTAAAGCTACTGTATAT